>NW_015150641.1:1002108-1048337 GCF_000732505.1 Cyprinodon variegatus | reverse complement strand
AGAATCGCCCCGAAAATTTCACAGTGTGCGCCCAGCTTAAAGGGTAAACAGTCCTACTGTTTTTTTTTGTTTGTTTTTGTTTTTAGAGCTTTTAACCTTACTTTATTTTAGTTTAATTCTTTTATTTAACTCTGTCAGCAGGACTTGGTTTGGAAAATGTTGTAGTTTTGCTTCTAGAGTAAAATATTTCCCACGCATCAGACATGTTGTGATTAAAAGTTGGTTAACCACAGTGCTGGGCGCAATGCTCACCTCCTGACCAATGTGTTATTGTGAACGTGGTGCAAATGTATTGGAGGAGGAACTACAGCAGTGTTTTGCAGGAATACCTGTAGTTCAGTCACTCCTCTGGCTAACTCCTGTGGTTCAGATCAGTTCCCTATTGTTCCACAAGGGGAAATTTGGTGCACAGCAGGAATCAGAGAGTCAAATAACTACAGTTGTGCTTGAAAGTTTACATACCCTTCCATTAAAGACAGAAGAAAATCAGCTGCTAGTAAAATGAATTGAAATTGACAAAAATAATATGGAATAAAAATAATAAAGGATGGAAATCATTAAATTTGTTGTATACATAGAATGTAAATATTTATAAATAAACCAGTAAACAAGCCTGATGCAGCTCCTGATCTATAATGTAGAGCAACACTTTCAGGCAATCATAAAATCAGGTGTTTTCTGTAAGGTTCAGAAAATGTTCAGCATGACTTCTGCGCCTATTGACGAGCGTTGGTTCACTGTTCACAAACACTTTATTTGTCTGGAAGAGTTTGTTTTTTAGAATTGTTATTATCCAATTCAAATGCAAAATCAATATTTTATTTTCCTAAATTAACATTTAGTAAATGTTTATTATTATTATTTATATATATATATATTTTTTTTTTGTGTTATTTGAATTAATTGTGTAAATTTTTTATTTTTTCTTAATGGGGGGGAATGTATGTAAAATTTCAAGCACAACTGTACATATAATCCTACCTTAAAAATGATGTGTATCTCCTTTGCTTGGGTTAAACTGTTAAATGGTTAATCATCACAATCCTCGAGAATTAAGTCTCCTTATGATTCCAAATATGTAGCGACATCATCCTGCTGTAGCAGTGACACCATCCTGCAGAGAAATATCAGCTGTGCTACTGGCATCAACACCTTTGTTTATAGATGTTTGAGATCTTGCTGTTTTTCAGTGTTGTCCTGTTTCTCTGACTGTGACTGGCTGGATGTGCTCTCTTCATCCTCTGACATGGGAGCTGGCTCATAGATCGTCTGCCTGGCTGTGTGTTTCCTGAACGGGGCCGCCTTTTACAGCTGCTTTTAGTATCTCTGCTTCTGTCTCATTGAACCCTGGTCGGCCTCGGCAAAAAAGCTGCTCACACTGAGCCTGGTTCTGCTGGAGGTTTCTTCCTGTTAAAAGGGAGTTTTTCCTCTCCACTGTCGCTACAAGCATGCTCAGTGTGAGGGATTGCCTTCGAGTCAATTAGTCGATGCAATCAACTGGTTTTCCTTAGACAAAAAGCTTTGAATCAATTTGACTGTATAATCTGGTGAACTGTAAAGTGCCTTGAGATGACATGTTGTGAATTGGCGCTATAGAAATAAACTGAATTGAAATTGAATTAAATCATCCTCCAGCTATTTCCAGTCTTCTTTGTCTTTTAAAAGGAAGTAACTTCTGTTTGCAGATCATGTGACTTGTGTGATACGAAAAAAGCTTTGCAAAAAAAAAAATAATTTCGTTACAACTGAAAAGCCACCTCATAGAAGTGTAAAAACCTTTTGCAGAAAAACTAGTTTTCTTTATTTTTATTTGTGGTGTTTTCATTTAACAACTTTATTTTCACAATTACAATTTGATGGTTAAAGAGGCATTACAGAGTTTTCTAATGTTACTGCCATCTGTGGTCAAAACATGGAACTGCAGCATCTTTCTGCTGGTTCTGGTAGCTCGTGCTTGACAAGGTTTTTTTTTAAAAATGTTTTTAACTTTTTCACATTGCATGGAGTTGCCATTGTTGTCCGAGTTCAGCTGGATGCTTCTGAGTATCCACAAAATCCATCTTGAATATAGAATTTCAGTTGTTTGCTTGGTTGGACCCATTCAACAAGGACGCGCTTGACATCACATCCACAGAACGGCATGGGAACTTCTGACCTGAAGTAAATTAAGAAAAATAGGATACAGGGTCAAATAAAAAGGCAATTTAGAGATATATTTCAATAAAAACACACAAAACGTAGGTTTTGTTTATTTTGAGTATCCTTTTAACTGTAACTTTTCTTTTTTGTCCTAGATTAAATAAACCTTTTTAAACTAATTTCAAGCATAATCCACATATACACACAATTTCCACACTTGATAATAATCAAACATAGCAGCAAAGTGAATGACTCCAATCTATAAATAGACTGTTCTATGTTCTAAATACGCTAAAGCTTTGAATTGACTTAGGATAGATAATTCTCATGAAAACCTTTAAATATTTTGACTTAAAATGACTGAAAGTGCTGCCTAACAGTTACATCAGCCTCCCTGCACTCAGCGGATGTCTGCTGGCTGTCTAGTGGGTGAAGTACACTGAGATGCGAGGTATGACTGGCAAGCTGTGAGAAGACCTCATTTCTTAAATGCACAACAAAAGAGCGTGCACACTGTCACCTATGCACTAGCACAGATGTGGTGTGTAGGCGACAAAAGCACAGGATGTGTGGTAGGGGGGCAGGAAGAGAAGCAGGAGCTGAAACAAACGTGTGCGTTTTCAGCAGGAGAGCCCCGCTTAGGGTTTTCAAAAGCTAAATGTTATCCCAACAGGGGGCCATTGATATGTTTTCATTTACAGCCTTTAGTCTTCCAGGCTGCTTATTAACCTCCTCAACACACACTTTACACAATTTTCATTCTGCTTTCTTCCTTTAAGATGAATCTATGTGCAGTTTATTTGTGCTTTCTAGTTAGCTCAGTTTCCTGTTTGATAATTGATGGTTTAGAAGTTTATTGAAGGGAATTTTTTTGTTGTTGCTATTTTTACACACATCTATATATCTATATGTTGTGGTTTGGCTCATGTGATAAGGAAAGAATATACATCAAGTATGTTGATCTGTTAGCTCGACGGTTATTTCTAACACTGTGGAAAGAAAAGGTTTTAAGTATAAAATTGAAGAAAAGTGATTCTTAAGCTTGAAGCTGTTTCAGTTACTGGCATAAAATAAAAATGTTGTCACATGATTGTCATGATTGTCATTTAAGGGCTTAGAAGTGGAAATGTTTTCCTTAGTAAGCTGTTTTTTTCCCATTTCTCCAAAGTAATATCACAATAGCTTTTACAGTTGCAGTGATTATAGTAAAAAACATATTTATGACTTATGATATAGCAATTTAGTTATAGTTTTTAACTTCTTACTGTTCAGAATGTGAGAGATTGGATACATATTGGCATATGACACCCTGCTATTTAATAGCATACAGGTATAGGGAGCTGATATTAGCTGTCCAGTTTTGTCTGAAAGTTTTAGAAATATTGAATATTTATGTTTCCATGAGAAATAGTTTAACAAATATGAAAAGTTTTTTATACTTAAGCAGCTTTGCAACATTTTCATGCAATAGCAGTAATGAGATATTTAGTTTAACCAATTATTTATTCAAGACTTATTTCATGTTTTTGTACACAAGGTTTTGCAGGCCTTCAGCATCTCTTTGGCTTAATAAAGCAGGATTTAGATTAGATTTCATCATAAAACCTCAGTTATGTAGTAAAAAAGCTGTACTTATGTATCACCTTTTCAAGTCAGGGTGGAACTCCCAACACTTTACTCTAGATTTAGTCATTCACACACTGACACTGATTGTGGTAAGCTACATTGTAGCCACAGCTGCCCTGTGGAACACTGACACAAGCAAGGCTGCTGTAGTCAG
The DNA here is from genome assembly GCF_000732505.1 of Cyprinodon variegatus. Classification (NCBI taxonomy): domain Eukaryota; kingdom Metazoa; phylum Chordata; class Actinopteri; order Cyprinodontiformes; family Cyprinodontidae; genus Cyprinodon; species Cyprinodon variegatus. The sequence goes on along the minus strand of NW_015150641.1, from coordinate 1,044,418 downwards.
GCGCCACTGGACCATCTGACCACAAGTAGGGGATGTAATTGGAGTGCGCAGAGTGGGAGTTTAACTGACAACTCTTCAGATGGAGGATGAACTAGGAATGGTTTTGAAAAGAAATGGCTGCCTTCTAATTCACTGTCTTCTGTGACTCTCCAGTTGACATTCGAGAGATCAAGGAGATCCGTTCTGGTCAGAAGTCCCGGGAGTTTGAGCGCTATGTGGAGGACTCAGCGGTACGGCTCGATGCCTTCTGCTTTGTTATTCTATACGGCACAGAGTTTCGCCTTAAATCCCTCAGCTTGGCAGGTATGCACACCAGCATTAACACATGCAGATTATATCTTGGTCAATCACAAATCTCATTCTTTAAGGAAGTTTACCGTATATAACCACTGCTTTTTATATGTAGTGCCCAGGATTATATCTGACCTGTGCACCTTTCTACCTGCTTTTTTCAGCAACATCTGATGAGGAGATGTCCATGTGGGTTAAGGGGTTAACCTGGCTTGTGGCTGACACATTGAAGTCACCAACACCATTACAAGTAGAAAGGTAACCCTACAGCAAATATATACACCTCAACCAGCTTCCATGGAATATTTGGTGAATTGACATTATCTTTGTCATACTCATCTGATTCTTTTTATTTATTCTCCTCTAGGTGGTTACGCAAGCAGTTCTATGCTGTTGATCGCAATAGAGAGGACAGGTGAGTTGGCTCAGCTGATGGTTAACTACAAAGTTACATTGATTACAGCAACACTGCTTAGTTTTTTGGTGAACCAGTTGTGTTTGCTGTTTTCAGTGCACTTTTACTGATGAATTTTAGATGATCAGGAACAGCTCAAAGTATGCAAAACGTACTATAAGCCTCTAAGGTATTAAAAAAAGGCTACATATTCAAAATATTTAGGACTGTATTTAAAGCTCAGTGTTTAATGCTCATTGACTGATGGTTTGCAATTCAGTAAAATGCCATTTGTTATCATCTAAAAGTATAATTTTTATGTTTTTACTTCTGCAAATTAGCATTGACTTTCATAGTGTGTCCAGATAATGTTTCTCTTGTTACCTGTTTAATGTTGTCACCCTTTATTTTAATCAGAATTGATTGTGAAGCAGATAGTTGGAATGAAAAAAAAAAGTCCCAAACTACCCATCCGGTTCTGGTAAAATAAAAAAAATCCAAAGTCCAAAACTATTGATAGATTAATTTACAAACTAAAAAAAGAAGGGGGACTAAACTGATTTCTTGTGGAACTCTTATTTCAAACACAAAAATTTTACTCGTCACTTAAAAAACAACCACAAAATTCCAAGGAAAATGACTAAATTCATCAGAGCAATTTTTTGCTTTATGAGAGTGTAGAGAAGGGCTATCGAAAGTGCAGCAGATGGTTGTCTGGGGCACTTGCAATAATTTCAAATGGCTCCAGACTGCAGTTAAAAAAAAAAAAAATCTGAAAAATTTTAAGAAAATATTTTAGGGCCAGATTTTGTACTGATAATTTAAAATCTTCTTAAAATGCTAAATTTAAGTTTAAATAATATTTTTTAAAAAGCCTAATCAGTTCTGTTAAGAACTGTCAGGCATCTAAAAGCTTACTGTTTTTTTATCCGCTCAATACTAACTTTACCCTCTTTCGTCAAGAATTACTGCATCAATGTGGCATTGCATGCAGGCAATCATTCAGTGAGACTGCTGAGGTATAATGGAAACCCAGGTTACAGAATTGGGTTCTGGTCAGGCCAGTTTGGTAGTCATTAAACCAACTAACCAACTTTTTTTTTTTTAAGTGGTGTCTCTTAATTAACATATTAGTCTAGATTTTCTGAAATAAGCAACAAAAGAAACCTGACACGTTTTTGCAATATCTAGTAGAATTTCTCAAACATTCAGCAGATAAATCGATATTACCAAAAATTGATGTTTAAGCTTAATTGGATGGTAAGATTGTCAATTTTTAGTAATTAATAACATGTTTGACTTTCAATTTAAACTCATAAATTAGAATAACAAGCATATGTTATGTTAATCTACCTTTTGCAAAAAGTTTGGACTTAGATGAAAGAATGTATTTATCAATAAGTGTGTTTTATCAAATACCTTTTTCTGATCTAAAAACGCAACAGCTACAGAACCCGACTGTTTTAATAATATAAAGTAGAGTGAGCATTTTTTCCCTGAGTAATAGGTGTTTTTGACAGAGCTTAGTTTAGGTGTAGTGAAGGAACTGACCCAAGAGCCACACACTAGCAACTCTTCCTGCAGCAGGAAACAGACTGCAGAGGACGAAGGAGATGCGCAGAGATGTTTGTCTGTAACATCCCTGTCTTTGTTATTTTTTAAGGCTTTTCTCATCCCTTGCCAAAAATCCAGACTCTGTAGTAGAGAACCAAAGGAATTTAAAAAAAACAACAAACATTTTTTTTTAATCTAACACGATGGTTTCTAAACTCACAAGATTTTACATGGATTTACATTCTCTTGCATTTTAATGTTCAATAATTCTTTTTTTTTTTTAACATAAAATGTGCATGTGTGTGTGTGTGTGTAGGATATCCTGCAAGGATCTGAAGAACATGCTGAGCCAGGTCAACTACAGGGTGCCAAACATGAGGTTCATCAAAGACAAACTTCCGGTAACCTCTCTCTGTCTTATCTCAGACCACCTTTCCCTCCATCTCCCTGCCCACTTCCTTTCACTATTTACATTCTTTTTTTCACTAAGTTTTTTTTCCTTACGTTTCCATCCTTCTCCTCTTGTTTTATAAGGACTCTGAAAACAGGAATGGAGACGTGACCTTCAGCCAGTTCGCCCAGCTTTATCGTAACCTAATGTTTGACGCTCAGAAAAATGTAAGTGCAGACCCTTTATGTGTTCCCATCACTTTTAGCCTCCAGCACGTCCTGCGTTCAGGCTACTGAGGCTCACATCATCCCCCATCTCTGTGTTCTCAAATGGCCACAAGATCAATATGCACCAGCTAAAACCCACCAAACCCCTCTAGTGGAGGCCATTAGGACACACAGATGAGTAAGCAGCCAGGCTCTGGTCACACTTTAAATGGATGACCCCATTGGCCTCAGCCAACCTCAGGAAGTCTGTGTCTGTCTGTAGCACTGTGATGGAAACTTACAGAAATTTACTTTTCTTTTTTACTCCTTTTTCAGGTGGAGATCCCGTTTATGCAAAAGTAGGTCCTCAAAGCAATATATTTAGATATAAGCATTTTTTTTTTTTTTGTTGCTTTTTGAGTGGAATTTTTTTTCTTTATCTACTTAAATGAAGCGTTGCTTCCTTTATCAGGTTTATTGATAGACCAGAGCAGAGGATCACCTTGGAGAACTTTAAGAGTTTCCTCCTTGAATCTCAAAAGGTAAGTTCCTGGCTATTGAACATATCGCATATTTCCATTTGGCCTGCTCTCACTAATATATCAATATTGTGTTTTTTGGTTATTAAGGAACTGTGGGCCACAGACAACAACAAGGTTCAAGAGTTTATGTTTGGTTACCTGAAAGATCCTCTCCGAGAAGTGGAGCAGCCATACTTTCAACCAGATGAGGTATAGATGTTATTATCTTTTTTCTTTGGGTTCTACTGTAATGGAAACTTTCAAAATATTTTACAAGTTAAGTTTTCCGATACCCCTATCTATGCTGTTTGTGTGGGTGGGATATTAATCAGAGAATGACATGGACACCGGTTTAAAATACCTTCTCCCCCACAGTAAAAAAGGTTATTTACCATGATGCTGTATGACAGTTCTGTAGAAAGCGAGGGATGCGTTTGTGGTTGCAACTTATTTCCCTGTAAAAGGAAATGAATCTGGCGAGGCAGGGGATGCTGCCTTAAAGGGGAACACCATTTTTTTTTTTTTTTTTACATTGGCCCCTTGATTTTGCGCTATTACATCATGTTCTACTCACCCATATTAATTTTGTGTTATTCTGGGCTGTCCGAAGATATTAGGTTTTGTAATATCCAAATAACATCTTCCTATGGGCAACAAGTTGAAGGCACAAACTAAACTGTTCATAATTTATTCTTTATGGTACGCCAGCATTCATAACATGTAGGCGAATCACTGTCCCCCAGACATCCACGGTTATATATTTTATATTTATTTTTTTTAAAACAAAGCTCCAAATGACACAAAACTAATATGAGAGAGTAGAACATGATTTAATAACGTAAAATCAAGGGGCCAATGTTAAAAAAAAAAAGGCGTTCTCCTTTAAGTTCTAAAAGTTCAAAAGGAAGAGTCCTTGGCTCTGCTACATCAAGTCTTTGGATGGACCACTAATTCACCTCAGTTTATTGAAGTTTTACTTTGTTTGCAAAATTTTTCACACTTACCTTACAATGAAAGAATCATCCAAAACCCACCAGAGTGATGAATTTAAGACAAGGTAGCAACAAATATGAAGACTCCTAAGAGAGAGGCCTCATTTCCTGTACAGAAGCAGTTCTAGCAGAACTACCTCCTGCATGAACTCTCACTTCACAGATAATATATTGACTTATTTCTGTTGATGTTTTTGATAGTGCAAGGCGAACTAAGAAACATTTAAGATCTAGATAAACATTATTCAAGTTTGTGATTCTCTTAAATAAAAACCCACAAGTACCAGGACGTATTCAGTGATTTCTTTAAACACATTGGCTTCGCATTTTATTTTAAGGCCGATGCTGAAACTGATTAATATGACATCAATCTAACTGATCCTCAATTATTTGCTGCTGATTTAATGTTTTGAAATTTATTTTTGAGGTTGTGGCAATTTTTGAAGAAGAAAAAAAATAATAACAAATGGTGCAGAAGTCTAAATTCAAACAAAAATAAACATTTTGTAACAAGCAAACAAAACAGCAAAAAGGGAATGTAGGGAGCAGCAATGATTGTGCTTCACGTGATCCAAGGCATGGCTGCTGAATGCACTAAAAATAATCAGGAAACTCATGTACATATAAGCTGATGTCAGAGCAAGATAACAATTATCGAACAAAAATATTGGGCGAGCGAGGTTTTGGTCTAGCTCTAATAGCAATAAATCAAAGGGGAAAAAACACTAGTGGTGCTTTCAGGGAATGCAGATAACACTCATTCTAAAATGGAAAAAAAAATTAACTTGCCAATATATTGGGTTCACCCATTGTTGCATTTGCAGATAGAGCAGGATATTGAATGAAAATTTGATTTGTTTAATTGCGGAAATTTACAAGCAGGACCCCATCTAAACTGGTCCCCAAATTTAATTAGAAGTATAATCGCCTATTTGACAAACAGTTTATTTTCTTAAATGTTCTCTGTTTCGTGTATAAGAATCCAGTTCAGGTTTGATAGCTTCTCAATTTTTGTTAACAAAGGGAACAAGCTTTGTGAAGATGCTGATTTCATTTTTTTAGCAGATCTTGGATCCTGCCCCCACCGCCAAATCTCAGCAGTACCTGCTTTCATGACCATGTGATTGGGTGACAGGCAAACCTGCTTTATCTTCAGGCCATCTATTGTCCCATGATCTTGTCTAAAGGAAGACTACAGGCATAAGACGTATCAATAGATATAATCTGATGATCCTTGATGGCTTAAACAGCAGAACCCCATTCTGATCCCCTCCGTACTCTGCTGCACTCAGCAGTCATTTATGTACAACACCAAATATATATCCATATGCTATACAGAGCATGGGCGTACTTTGTTTTTCTTCTTTCTTTTTAATGAACTGGTTTACATATTTTTGAAGTTTCCTTTAGCTGGAACCCATATGCAAAATGAACAGATATAAATACATGGATATGTTCATCTCCTTTTGTTTAATGGCAAATGTTCACATTTTTAATTGGCTTTATTAAAATTATTGTTCCATCATTTCTTTTTGATTATAATTTACTGCATCTGAAATGGTTTCATTCACAAAAGTTGTTTTCTTCGTTCCTCTCTGTAGTTCCTCACATACCTCTTCTCCAAGGAGAACACAATCTGGGATTCCTCGCTGGACAAAGTGTGTCCTGAAAACATGAACAACCCTCTGTCCCACTACTGGATCTCTTCTTCACACAACACGTAAGGAAAACTGTGCAGATGGTGAACATCTGCGTCGATTGTAATCGGGTCCTGGGAGCGCTGAAGCCTGGCATTGTTTCTTGGAATTCTTTACCCAAAACAAGCTGACTTCTCTTATCAGATAAAAGTCTGTTATTTCCTCATTATGTTCCAGAATAATGTTCTCTGGATTATTTAATAAGAAGAGGTATTTTTCCAGGCATTGAAAAGTGTGAGAAAGGAAGATCCATTGATAATCCTTTCTACTAGAAGTGAAACATTTCCCATAATCCTTTAAGTGTTTGAGTTGTCAGAATGAATAGGGAAAAAAAGGAAACGGTAGAATGGTACTTGTCATTTTGCTGTAAGATGCAGTGTGTGTGTGTTTTTGTGTGCGATCTGGTTTCTTCTGTCAACTTGCTTTGTGTTAATACGTTTTTGCTTGATTATTTTTAGCTACCTGACGGGAGACCAGTTTTCCAGTGAATCGTCCTTGGAGGCATATGCTCGCTGTTTGAGGATGGGATGTCGCTGTATCGAATGTACGTAAACACATAGAACCTGTTCTGCAGGGATGAACCGTAGCTCATTTTTAGCCTTTTACCTGAACCATGACGTTTTGACTGAGCTAAGCTTCTATTATGACTATAATACATGCAGATGCTTGAAAGCACACACAGTGTGACTAAGAATAAAGTTGTTTGTTCTCAGTGGACTGCTGGGATGGCCCTGATGGAATGCCAGTTATTTATCACGGTCACACCCTCACCTCTAAAATCAAGTTCAGCGATGTCCTCAACACCATCAAGGACCACGCATTTGTCACATCAGAGTGAGTCTCCTCTTCTTCAGGAACTTTTTTGTTTTCCTTTGTCAACTTCTTCTCGGAAGGATGACAAAAAGATTAGAAATGACTGAGATAAGACGATTACACGTCAGAAAGAATGCGGATGAGTGCTGTCATTCCTCTTATGTCATTGATATGTCTATTTTTAGCGACAGGTATTTTAGGAAATGTGCAACTTTTCAAGTTTGAATCTGCTTATCTCTCTCAGGTATCCTGTCATCCTGTCTATTGAGGACCACTGCAGCATTGTGCAGCAGAGGAATATGGCAACCCACTTTAAGAAAGTCTTTGGAGAAATGCTGCTGACCAAAGCTGTAGATATGGCTGCAGATGGCCTGCCTTCACCCAACCAGCTCAAAAAGAAGATTCTCATTAAGGTCAGGGCTCACTTGCAGCCACAAGACATCAATTAAACATTTTAAACAAAATTAAACATAGTTATTTACATCTTTATAACCTAAACTGTAAACTGTGAATAAAAGGCTTCTTTTATAATTTTGTATTTAGAAGTTTTATTGTTCTAAAATATATTTGCCTTTTGAATCTTTTTTTATTTACATTTTTATTTAGTAATAACATGAAGTTTTCACATGTTCACACGGTGTAGTGCAGAACTCCATTAAATGTATCATCAGTTGGTTCTGAGAATCTTAAAAATTACTCCTTTCCAAATGGTTCTTTAACATCCATTATCTTGTACCGGTACCTTACCCCCCTTCCTTTCTTTCCACTCCTCTTCTTCCTTCTCTCCCTGCCCCTTTTAACCCCCCATATCCTCCCCTCCCTTCTCTTCCTTCTTCTCACTTTCCACTTCCTTCCTTTTTTCAAATATTTGTTTTTTAAGAATAAAAAGTTCTGTTTCTGACTGTGTAATCCCTGGTTTTCCCCTAACCTTTTCTGTCTTTATGTGCCTCAGCATAAGAAGCTGGCAGAGGGTAGTCCCTATGAGGAAGTGTCCACCTCCACACCTTATTCTGAGAATGATATCAGCAACTCCATCAAAAACGGCATCCTTTATCTTGAAGATCCGATTAACCATGTAAGCATATTCTCACTGCTTCGAAACATCCAGACTTAAATATGTGACTGGAAAGTCACGTTAGCAGCTCATATCCCTGGTTTTCCAGTGATTTTAAACTTTAAGCTGTAATGAAGTAATATTTTACAGCAGTGTGTTGTCTTTTTTTTCTTTGATGGTTTTAAACTTTTTCTTTCTTTTCCAACTAACCACATGTTCTCTCTTTTTCTTTTACAGGAGTGGTATCCTCATTTCTTTGTCCTGACCAGTAATAAGATCTACTATTCAGAGGAGACCAACAGTAACCAGGGCAATGATGAGGAGGAGGAGCACAGAGAGGTTTGTAGACGCCTTGCTATTTATTTATAGACGGCAGCTGCTTGGGGGGTATTCTAATGTAAAGGAGTCCGGTGGGTTCTAAAAAGATTTCCAATAATAATCTTTAATAAAACATTAATGAAGGAATTTATTATAATCTTTGAGCTTGGACGTGAATCAGAAAAAAAAAGGAATATCCTGCTGAAGTTGTTTTATGGTTGGTTTTATTGAATCCAAGCATTCCTGTTATCCCAGTACTAGCTGATTTCATCAGTCAGTAACGTTATGTTGATTTATTTGATGGCATTTAGATTGATTTTCTAACGTAGACTGAATTAAAGGTTAAAATAATTTTAAAGATGATGTTTTTGGAGTAATAAAATTTTGCAGCTGCAGTTTCACTAATATATTTCTTTCAACCGAGCAGGTGTCCAATGCCATGGACCAACATGTGACAGAGAAATGGTTTCATGGAAAGCTTGGCGCCGGACGGGACGGACGGCAGATCGCCGAGAGGCTCCTGTCTGATTACTGCCAGGAGACCGGAGCTCCTGACGGCTCCTTCCTGGTCCGGGAGAGTGAAACCTTTGTGGGGGACTACACACTTTCTTTCTGGTAAATACGACCATCAGAATATTTGATTTTGGGTAAATAATAAATCAATAAAAAACTAGAAATACCCTGTGTAGAATTTTTACTCTGAAACAATTTCAGACAGAAAGAGACTGAAAAGGACTTTTACTGATTGCAGGCATTCCTCAGCATTTAGTAAATGATTAAAGCATCACTTTTAAATCACTTATACTGAATTCATCGAACTGTGTTTCTCTCATTTAGACAGTTTTGTTCATTTAAAAAAAGACCTAGTTAAAGTTTCCACCCAGCTGCTCAGGGTTTCAGGTCATTCGAGCAGGAAATTGTTCATAAAACAATCGCTGTAAATTTCTGGAAGAAACTAAGGATTATGATGGGAAATGAGCGAGTTAACTGAGACCATCTGTCAGAAAAGACAAATCAACAAAATAAGTTTTCTGGGTTTGAATCAGCATCAGTAACGATTTAAAGTCAAATGGGAAGTTATGCATCAAACCTCAGAGTCTGTTTTGTAGTATATATTGCCACATATCTTCCCGCTAATGCATCACAGTGGATTACTGTTGTGATACTCTGATATAAATATAAGCAAACTGTGGTTCTAGCTTCATTTTTGTCCTACTTATCTTTAAAACAGGCGCTTGGGACGAGTGCAGCACTGCCGGATTCACTCTCGACAGGAGGCCGGCAGCCCCAAGTTCTACCTGACTGATAACCTGGTGTTTGACTCTCTTTTCGCACTGATCAACCACTACCAACAGGTGGCGCTGCGTTGCAATGAGTTTGAGATGAAACTGACAGAACCAGTGCCTCAGACCAACGCTCACGAAAGCAAGGAGTGAGTTTGGAGATTTCCTCTGAACTGCAAAGATTTATGGGAGGCAGTTAAATGCTGGCATTATCCACAGATGCTCTGACCTTATTTAAACCCAAAATTAACTTTTCCTTGTTGTTTCTTCTAAACAAGTTCTTTACAGTCAAAGGAGGTAATTGATGGTGTTTTTTGGTTTGTTTATTTTAGATGGTACCACGCCAACCTTTCCAGGAGCCAGGCAGAGAACATGTTGATGAGGGTCCCCCGTGATGGCGCCTTCCTTGTGAGGAAGAGGACAGAACCCAACTCCTTTGCCATTTCATTCAGGTAAGCCAATACTAGTTCCTTAAATTTCTATCCAGAAAGAAAGATGTAAACTAGGTATAATATTTATTTTTTTTAGCCTAACAATGTTGATGCCCCTTGCGCTTTTGTCATGCTACATCCTTGAACTCCTTGTTTTTTGTATTTTAAAAAATAAAATCCTGTTTTGTGAAGTGGAAGGCAAAAGCCACCAGTTTAACCCTTTATAGGGCAAGTTAGCGTTTTAGATCACTTGAATACCCCTTATAAATGGAGTCTCCCCCGTCACTCAGTGAGGTCTAGAAGCACAAGATCTATATCCAGCCATTCAGCAAAGATACTGCTACATGGCTGCACATCTTCTTTTGACATTTGACCAGTTAGATGAGCCCTTGAATGATATATTACCTAATGTAAATTAAGTAGAAAAAAAAGTTAAGTCAAGGAAAAAAAGGTAAAAAGCTCATTGAAAAGTTAAAAAGTTAATAAGCCTAGTTACCAATTATATTTCGGTTTATAAACAAAAAAATGTAAGTGCCAGTATCAACATAAATGCCTCTAAGGTTATGTTGTACCAAAAACAAATTTGTTTCTTTCACTCTGAGTGTTTTTCATGAATTTCTTATAGAAGCACTTTTGTTATTTTTATAAATATATTCGGGCAAGTTGGCGTTTCTTTTTATTACATTGACATTCATTTTTGCCATCAAAATGTCCATATTTTTTATGTTAGAAAGGTCTTGTCATGGATTCCAGTAACACTATTGGCTTGAAATTTTTATTTTCAAAGGATTTCACAGAGTGCCCTATAAAGGGTTAAACTGAATTCTGAACCCTTTTTATTCTGATAGACCCCATTAATTCCTTTACAGTTCTGTTTCATGCAGCAGTCACCTGATAAGTCAACAAGTCTTAAAAAAATCCATTATTTAAACATAGTTGTAAAATGTCAAACTATTTTCCAATGCCTGCTTAATTAAACGTTTTTGGGTTGTTCTATTTTTGCTTTCAGGGCTGAGGGTAAGATCAAGCACTGTCGAGTGCAGCAGGAAGGCCAGACCGTGTTGCTGGGTACCTCTGAGTTCGACAGCCTTGTAGATCTCATCAGTTATCACGAAAAGAACCCCCTGTATCGAAAAATGAAGCTACGCTATCCCATCAACGAGGACACACTGGAGAAGATCGGCACTGCTGTGAGTGCAACCCAGTGTATCTTTAAATCAAAAATCCAACCAGTCGGTTTGTAAAACACAGTATGTTGACCAACAGGAGCCGGACTATGGGTCGCTGTATGAGGGCAGGAATCCAGGCTTTTATGTAGAGGCTAATCAAATGCCAACTCTTAAGGTGAACATCTAGAGTTTCTCAGCATTAAACATTTACACTGAAGTCATGCATGTCTTCTAAACGTCTCTTCTGTCGCTCCAGTGCACAGTCAAAGCCATGTATGAGTATAAAGCTCAGAGAGACGACGAGCTTACCTTCTACAAGAACTCCATCATCACCAATGTAGACAAACAGGAAGGAGGATGGTGAGTGAGCATCGCAGGAAATTGTGCTTCCATTCAGACTGATTTTGTTTTTCTAGGAAAAGAGTACCACAATATAAGAGCTGTTTTATAGCAGAAAAGCCCCATGGTTGGATAAAAATGCACTTTTAAATTTATGTCTGTTCGCATAGGTGGAAAGGTGACTTTGGAGGAAAGAAGCAGATGTGGTTCCCTGCAAACTATGTGGAGGAGATCAGTCCGTCCGCAGCAGAGCCTGACAGAACTGTGAGATCACTTTTCTCCCTAATAGAAAACCGGTGATGTTTAAAGAAATATTAACAAACTAGACCTTTATCTTTTTTTTTTCTTCTGTCAAGCAGGAGATAGCAGAAAACAGCCCTCTAGGAGATCTGCTGAGAGGAAGTGTGGATGTAACTTCCTGTCAGATCGGTGAGTAGCCCCTCCATTTCCTGTCAGACTTGACTGCAGAGCTGCAGAGCAACACATTACCTTAACAGTGGGCCTCAATTCAGGCTGAAAATATAGACACGTGTGATAACTTTCTGACTCGTTTTATCAATTGTCGGCCTCTTTCTTAATTCATATGGTCTTGATTTTTGTTCACTTTCAGTTTTCACACACATTTGTCTCATTTTGATAACATCCAGACTAGGAAATGTACTCTGACCTAGTAAGAAGATAAGCTTATTTAAATTTTATCCACAGAGCTTTTGGTTGAAACCTAACCTAAACCCTGTGATTAAAGCTAAATTTCAGATTGTAAAGCTATATGAGAGTTTTAGAAAGAAGCAAGCCACAAGGACAAAATGTTCTCGCTTTATTAAAATAATGATAATAATGATTGAACTTTATTAATCTCACACCGGCCTTAAGGAGCAGGGGGCTGCCATTGTGCGGCATCCCGGGAGGAGTCTGGGTTAAGGGTCTTGCTCAGGGACCCAGGATGGGTCTGTGGGAGTGGGGCTTGAACTGAGAACCTCTGGATTTAAAGTGCAATGCCCTAACCACTAGGAAACTCCCTTACCTTTTTGTAAAGCGATAAGAAACATGGAGCTTTTGATCACTTTTTATGTGGAAAATAAAACTAAGATAACTTCAGAAAGAAGCAGCTTGCAAAAAGCAAACAGCTGCAGTGTGATGATCAGGCAGACTTGTTAAAAATCCTGAAAGAGAATATTCATCCATTGGTTGCTGAGCTTAGAATCAAGATCATTTGGTTTACACATCAGAGCAGTGGAATGAAGCAGAACAGCAAGTTTACCTGAAATTAAGAATGACAGAATTTTGTTGTGGCCAAGTCAAAGTCTGGAGATAATTCAGATTTGGATCCTGCTTTTTAATTATGATTAAATTGAAACGGTTCTGCTAAGAGAAATGGGCTAAAGCTCATCCAAAGGGTTTTTAAGGATCCATTGTCAGTTAAACCTAACTTTTTAATTAAAGTTATTAATCATTGCATTTAAATAACTTCATATGTGGTGATAACTTTTTTTTTTTTTTTTTTACCCCCATACATTTTCTTGCTTTTAGTGATGCGTCCTGATGGGAAGGGCAGCAGACCTTACGTCTTCTCCCTGATTCAGAATAACGCAGCGCAGGGCACTAATTTGTTGGATGTGGCCGCAAACAGCATGGAGGAACTTAAAGAGTGGGTGGTAAAGATCCATGATGTCGCTGCGACTTCTGAGGCCAAGGTGAAGACACACACAAACCATGTCTGGCAGGAAATGCTCTGTGTTCATAGTAACATGAAGCCCATGGGCTCTTTAGTTGCTGTAAATATTTAATAAGCACCAACTGCTACATGTCATTTTCTAACGCACTAAGATCTAGGCTCCTGTGTTTTTTGCTGTTTGAGGAATTAGAAATTTGGAATTAATTGTTTCGGTTCAGAGCTGTTTTGTTTACGTTTGCGTGTTTTTGTGCCCAGCTGGAGGAGGGGAAGATAATGGAGAGGAGAAAGAAGATTGCACTGGAACTGTCAGATTTGGTCATCTACTGCAGGCCGGTCCCATTTGATGAAGAAAGTAAGGATCGCACCCGTCCCCTACTGAGATGTCCTTAGTGAACTTTAAATTTGACCTGCATGGCTCGGTCCCACGCTTGTTCTGAGATGAGTTGTTCTTTGTGTTCTGCAGAGATCGGTACAGAGCGGGCCTGTTTCCGTGACATGTCATCCTTTCCTGAGACCAAGGCGGAGAAGTACGTCAACAAAAGCAAAGGAAAGAAGTTCCTGCAGTACAACCGACTGCAGCTGTCCAGGATCTATCCCAGAGGGCAGCGGCTCGACTCCTCCAACTATGACCCGCTTCCCATGTGGCTCTGCGGATCCCAGCTGGTTGCACTCAACTTCCAGACTGCAGGTGTGTACCTTCCTCTTATCCTTTTTTTTTTTTTTTTTTAACACAGTTCCATCTTTTTAAATCTATTTCCTCTTCATCCACATCCAGACAAGCCCATGCAGATGAACCAGGCCCTTTTCATGCTGAACGGAAGGAGCGGCTACGTCCTTCAGCCTCCCATCATGAGAGACGACAGCTTTGATCCCTTTGACAAAAACACACTACAAGGCATGGAGCAGGTGTCACTGAGAATAGAGGTAAAATCAAGGATGTGAAACATGAAGAGAGTGAGATAGAAATTAGCTTAAGACATTAATTTCACTCATGAATGCAGCTCCAATAGGGAAGCAAAATCTCTTAAAACCTGATTTGAAATTTGAAATATTTAAATATGATCACAGGTAATTAAGATAGAAATGTTTATATATAGATAATTCATCCTATCACAGCACCACTTTGAAATCTACTTTATTACCTTATTTTTCTCAAATATTTATTTTTTTATCCTGGTTATGTAACTAATAGCATGATGAATTTGATCTTAGCAGCTTTGTACATTTTAATACATTTTTAATATATGTTCGTTTAAATGTTTTAAAATACTGCAATTCAGATATTTGTTTTTTTAACCATTAATTAATGAGCTGATGTTCGAGGTTTATTATTGGTTGAAAATAATGATTTTTCTTTGCTTTTAAAAGCTGTTGAAAATAATATCTACCCTTATTGATAATCACTACAAAAGTTTTTATTCAGAGTAGAGAAATAAAAGCACTACCTATTGCTGCTGATCAGCGATTTGGATGTTTCCGCAGTTTCAAAGCCTTGGAAAATTGGAATCCCTTGTTCTCCCTTCCTCTAAACTCTGTTAGTTTTAATCAGGATCAGAACTGTCAGTGTTAGTTATATTGCAAGAAAACTTGCAATGGTGGGAAACCACCTCTTAAAACATACTGTGAGATTGTTATTCCCCTACAGTCAGTCTAACCAGGCCGTTTTACCCAAGTTCACATCTTTGTGGTAATTTGCCACGGTACAAGTTTGCTCTCAGAAACCGTCTGTTTTGTTTTTTTGCCGGATGCTGAGCTGTTGCTCTAATTCTTTATCCACACATACATAAACCTCTTTACTCTGCAGCATGTTTTCTATGCTGCTTCTATGCAAACGCCCAGACTGTCTGCACCATTGGATCTTTGATTTTTCTTTTTAAATTAAAGCCTTGATAGATTAGAGTTCTGCAAATCTTTCCTAAACACAAGGTTTATATATATATACCGGTATATATATTTTTTATGAGCCAGTCAGAAGTGGTAAAACACTATGCAAAAAAAATAAATAAATACATAAATTGTAAAGTTGAGAACAAAGTTTTATAAAGTGACTGAAGAAAGCTAGGAATCCATTGAGGTTGTCCAGTTCAGCAGAGCAAAACAGTAAATTAGAGATTACTATATAAAAACTCTCTGTAAATGAAGGAGCTCAGGTGTAGCTGCAGTTTAAGGTCAATGTGTTCCTGAGAATGTTCCTTTATTTATATTAAGCTTCCTGCTTTATTTCCTCAAGGTATTGGGCGCTCGGCACCTTCCAAAGCACGGTAGAGGTATCGTCTGCCCACTCATTGAGATCGAGGTGTGTGGGGCAGAGTACGACAATGCCAAGCAAAAAACAGATTCTGCAGGTGAGTGCGGAGCACTGCTCCAACTTTAGCAGCGGCTTTCTTTGTCAGGACTTGGATCCTGCACCAGAACTGTAGGCTGGAGTTATTTTTATTTATTTTCTGCATTGTTTACTGCATCTATTACCCTTGGGTACTTTTCTTTGTAGTCTTAGAAAACAGGAAGTTGGGCCTTGTCTGGTAATACAAAACAACTTTGATTGGGTAGGTATGGTTGAAGCATACTGCCCTCTGGTGGCTAAAGCTATAATGACTAGCGAGTGTTCTGCTTGAAATATTTTAGAGATTATTTTAGAGCACCTTTTATAAAGGGAAATATATCACAAAGTGCTTTCCAGGGGTAACAATTTGCATTGGATAATTAACACAAAAAAGGATCAAAACATGTAAATAGATAAAAATGATAAGGATTACTCTCACTGGCACTACTGAAAAGAAATGTCAGAGAAAGTAAACATTTAAAGCAACTTAAGAACTGTAAAGAGCAACTGTTCAGCATAAAAATGTGTTATTGTACCCTTCTTTGTGTCTATTTTATTTGTCCTGTTCACTTTTAGTTGTTTTGGGAACAGATGATCCAGGAGAGGAAGTTGAGGTTTTCAGAAAAAGAAACACTTTCTAAACACCAGATAACTTGTTCTCCTGGCTAAAAGCAGCGGTCTGTCCGAGACATGCAATCAACAAAAGATGTTTACATTCAGAGGCCCACATTTCCATGTTACTATTGATCAGGAAGGGATTCTGCATAATTTCAAAATTTACTCCGATCTAAACCAAAAGATCAGGAATCATGATGAGGGGTTGAATTTCTGAGGGGCTCAACTTGCTACAATTTCTGTGGTCTTTCTAGCTGACAACGGCCTGAATCCCACCTGGCCCAGGAAGTCTTTCCACTTCACAGTCTGCAACTCTGCCTTTGCTTTCCTGCGTTTTGGGGTTTATGAGATCGACATGTTCAATGACCAAAACTTTCTTGCTCAGGCTACATTCCCCATTCAAGGGCTCAAGACAGGTATGCGTTTCATAGTTCTTCCTGGAGAAAAAAAAAAAAATCAAATGTTGGATGGATGCAGGTGACTAAGTTTGTGTGTTTGTGTGGCCTCAGGCTACAGGTCGGTACCGCTGAAGAACAGCTACAATGAAGACCTGGAGCTGGCTTCTCTGTTGGTCCACATGGATATCACCAGAGGCAGGGTGGGTTGTTCTTTTAATCTGAGCTGCTTATAAAAGCTATTCAGCAACAAGTTCAACTGGCATCAGCAAAAGGTTGTACTTAAGATTAGAAAACAGACATTAAACACTAGAACTCCCAGAATTCTGATCTTACCAGAACTCCCACTGGCCGTCAATTTGACAGGTTGCATTTTTTCCGCAGTGTAATGCAAGAGTAGTGATGATGTCATCGACTGAAATGGTTTAAGTGTGCGATATAAACGCATTATAGATATGTAAACCTTAAAACAGGTCTAATATATATTTTTAAAGGCTGTATTATATGCTATTATTATTTGTTGTCTAAATTTGTGTTAAAAATCAATCAGAAAATTCAATAAGACTGTTTTAGTATGTAGGTTCGAAGTTCCAAATTACAATTTTATTTACAGAAATTGATTGGCTGTGACAATAAATGGAATGATTGTTTACACTTGTGAACAAAAAATATTTTTAAAATAATAACATACTGTATTACAAATCAAAATATTTATATGCTGTTTTTTATGAACCCTTCCTTCTCATACCTCATTTTTCAGCGCCAATTTTGAAATTCGGATGCATTAAGTGATGCGCAGGAAACACATCATGGTTTGCAAATGGTTTTGAGATATTGTTGAAGAAGTTAACGCCGCACTCATCAGATCAAAAGCTGGATAGCTCCATATTTCTCCCCCCATATGCTTCCTGAACATAAATCAAGCCAATAAATGCCACAAGGCCGTTTCTGTTTGTGTCCCATGAATCATCCTCCAAAATTCTGCAGTCCCATATGTGAGCCAACATATCCGGGCCACTAAATGGAAAGGAATGCTGGATGTTGAGCTTCACATATTCAGTGGGTCCCTCGCAGTGTTGCTTTTAACAGCCATCTTAGATTTTGTCTTTTAGTCATTGCGATATCTGGTAGTTTAAGTCAGTTTTAATCGACTAAAATTTAAGGGTTAAGTCTGGTTTCAGTCAGTTTTATGTTGCAAAAAAAAAAGTTACCGTTTACAAATCTGAATAACAACCAGAGTATTTACCAGACTGACAGCCCTGCCTAGATACTACAATAGCTGGGTATAGAATGCTGCACTGCAGTTCATCATTGCTGTTGGGAAAAAAACTTAGATTTATAGAATTCAAATAACGTTTTCTGTGAATTAATGCCCTGCTTTATAAAAAAGTGTCTCACAAAAGCTGTGAAAATAGCAGATCTAGTTCAACACATCATATTGGTTAATATAGCAGACAGGCAAGCTAACATAAGTAGAATAAATGAAGAGGTTTAGACATACAAGGTTTCATCCCAAAGCAAATACTTCCAGATCTACTAAGAATTATGCATTACATACTGATCAATAAAAGTCTTCATTGCTCCAAAAAAAGCATAGAACCAAAAACAATCTTCTTTGGCAATTTTGGCTTTATTTCTAAGAATTTAGCCCTTGGTTACCGCTGCTCAGGGGTGAAAGTAAATTTAAATTCATAGGAGTTTGATATAAAAAAAGATACACAGAGAACCTTCGTTATTACCTTATAATGCCATGGCATTCTTTACCTAAATTTCAATATGTTAACTAAAATGTTGAAATACTCAACATAGATGGAAATGATGACAGAGAAATATTTCATTTGGGTATTTACAAAAAAATAAATTGTATGCAATGAAATATTTTCTTGGGATATAATTTGGGGATTCCTTTTGGTAGAAATTAAGGAATGTTTAGCATCACCTCTCGTGTCCTGGAAGAAATAAAATCTTTATAGTTAGAGAAGGACTTTTTAAGCATGGCAGAGGATGATCAGCCACATATAGTTTATTAAATGTATTGTGGAGGATTTTCTCGAAGACCCGCCCTCTCCACTTTAAAAACAAATTAGTGTGCGAGAGCTTGCACAAACCCATTTCTACTCGTGCACACTGTGTTTAAAATTTGCTGTTCTCATAGCTCAGACAAGCTCACTATGCCCGAACGTGCACCTAACCCCTAAATCACTCAATCACTATTTAGAGGGGGGACTATATAGTGAACTCAGTCAACTTACTGTTCGGACAGTTAATCACTTCCTCAGCCTATGGTGACAGCGGGCCGCGGTGACAGAAATCCCATAATGCTTTGCGAGGAGAGCTCTCCGCACAAAGCATTCTGGGATATATCTGCATCTTCTGAGGCCTTTCTTTTCTTCTCATGCACTTCGTAGACACTTTTTCTCTTACGACCCTCTGCCATTAAACACCGGTGAGAAAGATGAGCTTCATTGACTGAAACCGTAGCTCACCACACATATACACCTGAAAGTGCTCATGTGCAGAAAAATATGGCTAACAGGGCGCGCATTTACGACGGCCATACGTAGACATATCACCAGAATGATTGACAATTAGGAGGACCACTTATTAGATCCACCTGAAAATAAAATATCGTCCTCTATACCTTTAAGTAGCGAGGGCAGGAGGAGTTATACTGCTGAGAGCGAACCATCAGAGCTAAACCGTGCTTTTCTTCACAAGCACCGCTGGAAGATCAGAGTACAGAATCATTCTGGCTTATAAGCCTTGTCTGATGGATCACTGATACAGCTGCGTTTCGTGGGGGATCATCCTCAGAAGTGCTGTCAGACTCTGGGCCGCTTCTTATTGACGGTACGAACGTCAATCAACCTTGGGAAGAATTTGCAATGCAACTAATAGAGCCGTCAAAATGAAGGCTGTGGGAGATCAAGGTAAAATTAAGCATATTTATTTTTTAGGTTTTATTTTTATTTTAAAAACTAAGTGAAAACGAAGGAAATATAGAAATGGAATAAGTCAGTTAACATGACCAACATGAGATTAATGTAAATTACGTTCTTTCACTTCAAAATCTGAGAAAGGTCAAAAGGACTGCCCTGGGAGTTCTAGTTTAAGCCACACGGGTATTTTATTTTCTCAGCTGTATTCTAAGATGGCCAAAACTGACTACAGATTCACGACTCTGGGGTATCGGTTCCCTTATCTATGAAGAAGTGGTCCTCGTCTTTTTGACACCTCATTTATGGCTAACCTTTCCAGAGCAGTATCTGGTGCCGTGTGTTCACACCAGCATTAGATTTGAAGACTTGTTGATGGCCAAAGTGCAACAAGCTCATCTTTTCATTTTCACATGCTAGTTATCCACTTATATGGAAAACTTTTTCCATAGATGGATAAATAGAACCAACTATTGGTTTGGTTCTAAAGTTTGACACATAAATTTTACATTTCAGGGTAAAAAATCCCTTCTGTACTTTAAAATAAATTCCTCTCATCCCAGGCTTTTATTTGGTATTAAATAAATGGTCAAATGTGTGGATGATCTGTTAAAACGGAGATATTGACATCGATGTAAAAAGGATTTGATTTGTTTGCATTTCTTTAGATTTAGGCAAAAATTGAAGTTAATGCTGTGAAGTGAACTTTATGTTAGTGATGGCAGCCCACCGTCAGCTATGTGACACTGATGGAAAATGTCCACAATCGACCCTATAGCTAATAGTAGAAACAATACTTCAGTGTTAGTTAGCGCTATAACTTTGCACAATATTTACATTTTCTGAGACACTAAATTTGGGATTTTTATTATCTCCAAACCATAATTGCTGAAAATTAGAGGGAAAAAAACTGCTTGTGTTGTTAAACTCATTCTAGAATAAATAAAATCAGACCCGGCTGAGGGTCTCCAGGAAGGCGTCTTGGCCTTTTTGTTTTCTTAACTCAAAGTGTGTTTTTTAGTCTTCAAACCGCAACCAAACCAGCAATTTGACTTCGATCTGAATGGATCTGGTTTTATGCCATCTGTACAAGAAAATGTTGCAGCATCATTAACATTTTCGCACACGTTTAAATTTGCAGATAGAAATATGTCAAATGTTGGAGTTGGTCTAGGATAGACATTTCTACCTTTTCTGAGGTTTACATTAGAGGGCAGAGGAGATTATCCCTCCTTGTTTTTTTTTTGTCTTCCTTCCAGGAGGAAAACGGGGAAGTCTTGAGTCCCTTCTCTGCAGCAGGAACCACGGCGGTACCGGCGTCAGCCCAAGTGGGACGGGAGCGTTTTGGGGAGCTGGGCTCTGTGTCCTCAACATCCTCCTTGTCCCCACTGCCCCAGTCGCCTGCCCAGGCCATGTCTTACGGCGGGAGGGAGGGCTCCTTTGAATCTCGCTACCAGTCCCCCATAGATGATTTCAGGGTGTCCCAGGAGGCCCTGTTGGACCAAATGGACCCTCAGAACCGAAGGTGAGCGAGCGGCCCAACTGCTTCCAGTAGGACAGTGAGGAGCTGGACATCATCCTCTCTGTGTCTTTCCTCTAGGGCGCTGAGGAGGACCAGTCACCTCTCCCCGTACTGATGATGTCACTGACTGCTGTGATTGCTGTTTCCATGGAAACGCCCACCACCGCTTTGGCCTACATTTCAGGCAGCTCTCCCTCCTTCAATTCCCCTTAGATCCCCCCCCTCCCTTCTCCGCCCAATATGGCCTCTGTGCCCAACTGAGGAAGAAGGGAAGGACGCTGCTGGAAGGGGAGGGGGGGTGCTGACAGGAAACTGACGGCTGCGGACAGGAAGCAGAAACGGTATAAAGAACGTTCTGGTCCTGGACTGTAATCTCTGTTTGTCAAGCTCAACAGCTGCTTCGTTTGGAGACCAAGTGCAAGAAAAGAGAGAGAGCGCCGGAACGGTTCTGGTTCCTCTTCTCCTCGCTGTCTATGGTTTATATATTTATTCCTGCTGTGCTGTTGGCCAGAGAACAGCATCCGCAGACCTGCTCTCAAAGAGCCGCCGTCTCCCATGTTTTTAAATGTTCCAATTATTTAAACGTTCATGTGACTTTACGTTAGCGTGAATCACGAGGGCTTATACGGCTACTTTTAACGTCTCTGCTTCGTGAAGGACATTACGTGCCTCCGCTCTAACGCTTACTTACAATCTGGACTAATATCACCGAGCTGTTCTTTTCTTTTATTATTGTGTAAGGTGTGAGGAAGAGGTCATAGCTGGTTTTTGTGTTCTAAGGACCACCATGTTTCTCGATGACATTCCAGAAATTCAAAAACTGCACATCATTCCACGGTCCTGCTTCACTAAGCAGTCAGACATGCGTCTGTCTGTCTGTCTGTCTGTCAGTCACAGCCTTCGCTGATCCGTCAGGCTCGGACACATGTTGGGCCTGGAAGATGGTTGCTCTTTGTTTTGTATCACGTAGAGATTTTGTTTGCCTCCACAGACCATGTTATTGTCTTCTAACACACCCATGTTAAAATGACAGCTCTTTTTTTCTTGCTTTAAACGAATTATAAATCTTTTTCAGAACATGTTTCACCTTCATTTTCATGTAAAGAAAAAAAGAACAAATCTGTAAGAATGGAGAACAGTGGAACAAGCTGATTTTCATTTTTGTTTAAGGAGCAACTTTTTTTTTTGATGGGTGAAATCCTGTTTTTTGTTTCCTGCCTTTAATTTTTAACTTAAATCATCTTCTGGTTTCTAACAGATATCCATTGTTTTCAAATCCTCCAGTTCCATCCAAAGAAAAGCAACCCATGACCATAATGCTGCCACCACCATGTTTCACTGTGGTGCTCTTTTAGAGAAGCTGTTTTTTTTGTTCCAGTTTTGACTTTAAAAACACTTTTATCCACACATACAGAAGAAAACAGGAGATTTTTGTTACACATTAGAACAGAACATTCCAGAAATTCCTTTAGTGTTGCTGTGTCTCACCATCCCACTGACCGGTTCACTGAGCAAAATTTAAGATCCTCATGATTTTGAATTTAAGGACTTGCTTAGACTTGTATAAAAATAAAAAAAACTGGATGTCAGTGAGTAAAGTTTACTTTAGAGGAAATCAGAACATTTTAAAATTCAGAATCTAGGAAGGATTGCATAAAATCTGAACAACTAATAATCAGGTAATGAAATGTAGGATATACAGTACATCCAATTTTTCCATTGAGGATAATTACATTTAAATAAGACATTGATTTCTGAGATTTAAGTGTAAGAAACCTGAAGGCCCTGTAGGAATCGTAATGATTTAGCTTCATCTCAGATTGATGTCAAGTTTAAGATCCAGCTGCTGAATCAAAGTATAACATTCGACTTGCACAGCGTGCGTCATATTAAAGTAGTCATAGTATATATTTTATTAAAAATCAAAGCTTGTATTTTAACAGGTGTGTGAACCAGGGATTCAGGACCGTGTCCATGGTGATCATCCTTCTTCTTACTAATATGATGCTGCAGCATCAGCTATTCATCCCAGTGTTCCAGTTTCACGATGAATCGAATGTGTTTCAGCGACGCTCACGTGGATCTAAGGTTCTGAGCGTAAGGCATTAATTTTTGAAGATCAGCAGTGACCAAATAGTGAATTAATGCACTGCCAAACAGAGGCCACATGAACTAGACCAATGGTTCCGGTGTGGTGAAGGCCCTGACGGTCCGTCCGTCCAGCGCTGACGCTACAGGGACGGGGGGAGTCTGTGCTTAGCAGACGGTATCAGTGGAGGCAGAGCAGTGGTGTCCGTACAGGTTTGATTTTAAAACCGTTTATTCAGAATCTGTGTTTGAGACACATTTAAGCCATAAAGGATGATTTAGGGTGAAGGTTGGCTGGTTACTGCAGGGCTGGGGCATTTGCACTCTGATATTAATCCCAAAGCTCCTTCCCGTTGCATGTACTCCTCCAGACTGTTTACTGATCGGTTGATGGAGTCCTCTCTCTCTAGCTTTGCTTTTATTTTCTGGTCTGTCTGCACACATCACATTAAAGCCACATCTCCCACAGCCATGATCACGTCAGTGACGGATTGCTCCTCAGCACCTTGTGAACACGTGCAGAATGTGTCTCAGACTGAACTGTCTGATAGTGTTGTACAAATATTCCCTATACTGAGGTCAAATCAAGCAGGTTAACTTAGGACACCTGTCAGGGGTCTTTATCTGTAATTTGTTTTGCTTATTCTTTGTTTTTTGCAAGTGACGGCCTCATTTACATTTGCCTTCCTGTAATGTGCCTAAACTACGAAGAGAAGTATTAATTTTAATTTTTTTGCCTTTTCATATGAAACATATTCAAGCCTGAAAAGTAAATAAAATACTCACTGCTTTATACATCCTTACTGCTCTGATTTTATCAAATGTTCAGTAAGTTTTTTATTTTTTAAACCTGATACTGCAGCACGGGAAAAGCATGATGTGGACAGCAGACAAACGAAACATTAGTCAAGTGTGAAACCAAAAGAAGGGACCTGAAATCTGCCCAAAATATTCAATCTTTAAGAAAAAAAAAAAAGGTCAAATCGGAGGGGAAAAAAACTGGAAAGATCATTTTTTTTCTCCACAGGCTGACTGGATTTTGAGACTCATACATTTGAATTGCTTAAGATTTATTTTTTGACATTCTTATTCACTATTTGGGTTTATCACATACAGGCAGAGGTTACTATTATTTTACAGGGGTTCTGTATGTTTTATAAAAAAGTATCTAACAGTTTCCAGTGAATCAAACAGGCCTGAATTCATTCTGTTTATTCTCCAAATGAATCTGTAAAAATTGTACATCAAGCATAAGTATGGAACTCTGGTGAAAGTTGTTCTTTTACAGGTACATTTATTCCTAAGAAAGTTCCATAAAAACAAAGACAGAGAAGCACTTGATGCTACAAGAAGGTCCATAGTCCACACAGTCTTTTCTCGTTCCTTCAGACATCAAAAGGCGCCTGCCTTTAGATCAAAGACGAGTCTAAGTGTCTTCCAGAACAAAGTCTTGTCCAAACTAGGCAAAAAAAAAAATGCATTTAGGAGTCACAAAAAGCGCTGAGAGAGCCAGGTTTGGACGTTTAAGTGAGCAGAAGACGTGTTGAAAATAAGAAAAAGTCATCTAAGGCCTCGGCAGGCACCCCGCAGCGACGGCTGATGACCAACCTCCCAATATGCCTCAGCGTTCAGCCAAGCGTCAGATTTCCACGTGACCAGGCCTCAGTCCAGTCCCAGAACACGGGGCTGATGGGAAGTTCCTTGGGAGGGAATGAGTCGCTGTAATGGCACGAGGAGGGACTGGAGCGGTCAGCTCTTGTAGTGGGGGAGGGGAGGACGGGTGAGGATGGATCGGAGATCGATTTCAAAGCAGTGATCCTGTTACAAAACCATCTGCTGGCTTTTACTCAGGGCCCCAGAACAAAGACCACCCGCCCTGCTGACCCCATCCTCACACAGAGGCTTCTTCAGTTCCTGCAGGCAAAAAAAAAATAAAAAATGATTTGTGTGAATATAAAGCTAATCATTTGGACCAGACAGGCATTAGTTGAACCAAATATCTGTCTCAGCATGCCTCAGTCATCATCATAATACAGGTGTGCTTGAGGGTTCCACCCTTAACACGTCTGTGTCACCTGATAATTACATACAGGAGCATTGATGCAGCTCTTCCTGCCTTACATAATTGGCATCCTCAAGTTGATTTTATTTCCCCCAGTGGCATTTAAATCTTAAAAGGCATATTGCTGGTAAAAGGCCAGGTTTCACTGAACATCAGAGACCTTTAAGTAAAACAAAGATGGACTCCAGGATTACCTGCTGCAGCAGAGCTTTCAGTGTTTGCCTCCTCTGATTCTGTTGCAGCGCCGCACACAGACTGCTCCATTTTCTCCTCAGTCCCGCCTCCAGGCTGCGGCTCCAGAGGGGAGGATCCTGCAGATGGCGGCTCTGGGCCCGTCCCCGTCCTGTCGACAGCGGCTCGTTTTCCGTCGGGGATCACCATTCTGGTGGAGAACCAATGCCGCACCAAGTCACTGGTCAGACCGGTCTTCTCTGCCAGTTCCTTTAACTGGAACAGAACAGATCATGGTTTTAATGAGAGATTACTGGGGAATGTTACCTTCATTTAAAAACAAATTCCATTTCTGCTTTTAAATTTTAAATTAACATCTAATGTGGGGGTGGCAGCCTAGTGCTTAGAGCATTGCACTTGGAATCCAGAAGTTCTGAGTTCAAGCTCCACTCCCACAGACTGCCACTCCGGGTCCCTGAGCAAAGACCTTTAACCCCACGCTGCTCCTCAGGTGCCGCATAATGGCAGCCCACTGCTCCCCAAGGGGATGGTTTAAATGCAGAGAGTTCGTTTCGTTGTACATTGTGTAATGATGTAAAATAAAATGGGAGGTGGAAAATGTGCAAAATAGATAAAAAGATATTGATGTTCTACACATTGATATTTTAAGAACATTTTTATTTTAATTTGCAGCTCTAATCAAGATGGTCAGATTCATACGGTTAGTGTTAGGAGCTAATGTTTTCTGTATTTTATTTTTATTTTTTGCTACTTTGATTTAATAAGACCATTTCTTTCATAATATTTACTATAAAAAATAAATGTTTGTCTGAACAAATAAATATAAAATAATGTATTTCCTGGTAGTCTGCATCTCCAGAGTCGGAGAAAAGAGCAGCTAGATGATTTTTTTTACCCCCTATTCGGCCTTTTCAACAGGAGTAAATGTATTCAGTTTTTTCAATGAACAAAAGACTCTTTAGGGATAAAGCTGCAGCAGATGAAAGGAGGAGAATCCAAGAACTGAGTTCTGTCCCTTTCAAGGAGCTTCCAGGGAATTCCTGGACTGACAGAGCAGCAGGAGTCATACCTGCACTAAATATTTACTTTGAGTTTAACTCTCTTTGAATGATCTTGGTAATGCTATCAGTGTTAGTGTCATGATAAGATAGACACAGATAACGACATGATCACAAAACAAAAATAACACATTTTTATCACAGTTTTGTCATTTTAGAGTTAAACAGAAGCAGAGGATATAATCCTGGTCAATTTAGAAAAAGTTTTCCTGTACTACATGCACCAAATATTTAACCTCCTGAATTATCTGCTTTAAGTGAAGAACAAGTGTAACAAGGTGAAAACAGCCGGTCGATTAGCTGAGCTATCTGCACTGGTCGCTAGCCTGCAGCTGGATGCCCAACAGTTAAAAAAATAAAACGGTTACATTAGCAAAAGACAGTGATAAGAAATATATTCCAACAGCTCCTTTGTTCAGTAAACTTATTAATTGTAGAAAACTATCCAAAGAACATTTATCTCCTAAAAAGTCAGACTTTGCATTTTCAGCTGTGGATTACAGATTTACTCTGTAACCCATCAAATGAACATTTGATCCTGATCACTGCAGGCGGAGGCCGATCACTGTGACAGTACCTGTGAGTCTCCCAGCATGCCGTGGGTTTCCAGATGATCCTGAAGGATCTTGGCGTTCTCCTTCTTTAGCTCCTTCTCCAGGGCCATGTTCTGGTATTCCTCCAACCATTTCAGCTGCCCGTTCTTCTGCACATAGCGGGAGTCTCCAAACCACCTGACGACCTCTGGCCTGGGCAGCCCTGTCCCTGAAATCAGCTCATCGTACTGAGAGGCGCTGGGCCACTGGGTTCGAGCGTAGACCTGTTTGAGTTGGTGAAGCTGCTCCGCCGTCTTCTTTCCTCGGACGGTCGTGGGTTTAGGGGACTGGGAGTTTTTCGGTGTCAGAGTAGAGGGTTGAGCTGGTTTTGTGGTGGAGGAGGTGGGGCCCTGAGAGGAGGCGGGTGTGCTGCCAGGCTGCGACTGTAAGGCTGGATTATTCACTCCTTCCCCCTCAATTTTACCACTAGCCTCGGTCACCTTCAGCATCTTCAGATTGATTTTAATGGGGTTAACCTTGGGTTCCCCTGAACCATCATCCTTCTGCCTCTCTTCTCCATCAACCTCCATCTCCTCCTCATCCTCTTTAGGTACCCGCTCTGCCTCCTCCTTCTTTTTCTCAGCAGCGACTCTCTTCCTCTTCTCAGCAAACCAGCCGTGTATCTCCCTCCGAGTCATCTTGGTCTCAGAGCGCAGCCTGTCCACTTCCTCTCCTGACGGCTCAGCGTTCTGGGCAAAACTGGCCTCCAGGGCTATAACCTAAATGGAACGCATGCAAAGAAGAGATGAAAAACATTTTACAGATCATAAAAATGCAAACCGGTGTTTCCATGTATGAGTTTAGGAACCTTTTCCATAATTTCCTGTTTTTCTCAGGTTAAAAGGATTTGTTGGCCAATCAAACCCAGCGACGCCGCCGCCATTAAAGCAGAAGCTTTGGAAATTAGGGCAGGCACCAAGTCCTGCAGGAGAATTCAATCAGCATCTCCATTAGGCTCTTCACTAAACAGAAGCATGGTGAGCACAGAAATATCTTGACAGATGGGTGTTCTGACTTCAGACCTAAATCATGAGTGATTGTGGCAACTTCACAGCAGACCATGTCTTTGGTTAAAGGTTGGTCCGTCACAAATATTACAGGAGACCATCAGACCTGGTTCTGATGGGTTTGAAAGCCCAGATTCCAGCTAAGGTCCACAGCATGTATGAACAGCAGAGATGTTTCATTTGGTGTAATTCTGTTTCTGAAACCGAGGACTGCATGTGACAACCCCTGCTCCACTTGGACAGAACCGACGAGGTCGGGACGAATGGAAGTAAACTACCATAGAAGTCATGAGTGCTGCATTTCTGTTTGTTTTTATTACAACTGTAACATCACTGTGAGTGTTTTGATTCAGTGTCCTGCAGGCTGAACAGCGAGCTCTGCTTTCCAACCGCCACAGCAGAGCTGCTCGGCAAAAAACGGCAACTAAGGTATGACGATAACTATCACTGCCGGAGCTCGCCAAGTCCAAAAAAGGCATTTCTCCTTTAGTTGGTTCGGATTAAGGCTTGTTTGTTTTCACACAAGAAAGCAAACAAAACCAGACTTAGTTGTTTGGTCCAGACCAGGGTTCTGATGGATCGTCACCTGTACAGACCAAATTTACTGTTTAAGGTGGACTTAACCTGGCGGATGTGAATACGACCTTAAAATGCTTAAAAATTACCTCAAGGCTGAGGTTATTCCTTTTGCTTTTCCCCCATTTTCCATAATTTTTTACTCAACTTTCCAGTTAACAAGCTGGGATACAAGCTTCTTACTCACTGTTAAGGCATCAGTGGCTGTTTGCAAGACAACTTTCAAGTCAGCAGTCTTCCTTAAGAAATACTTCTGCACCAAAAGTACTCCAATATAGGCATTGGCCTCCTAAATTCCTTTTCATTTTTTTTTTTTATGAATTGTAACATCAAAATGATTAGAAATGACTATCTGGAATGACCACTTCACACAGTCTTGGTATTACAGAAATAAATTAGTCAATAATATTCTCCAACACAAAACACAACAAGTCAACATTTTTAAGATCAATAAAATATCTTGAAGGAGGTAAGGTGTTAGGACTCATGGTTTGAACTCACCTGGTGGGGGTCTCTCTCCTTGTAGCGGACGGCTGTAAAATCAGGTGAGGGCAACCTGAAGGGCCTCCTAGAAGGATTACTGGGGGATGTGGGGGTCTGGGTAGGAGGTGGGGAGCTGTGCTGGGTTGTTTTAGCATTCTGTGCGCTGCTACTTTCTGACAGATCAACTGGGGCGCCGGTTCCTGCGCTGCTGCTTCCTCCAGAAGCGGCGCTGGGCTTAGTTTGCCCCCCTGTGCTGGAGCGTGAGCTCTTGCAGTTGCGGAAGTGGTAGCGTCTGTCGCTGAACCACTTGCGGACCTCCCGCACTGTGAGGCCGGTTAGAGCGATGAGGCGGTCCACCTCCTCTTGGTCGGGCCACTGGCTGACCTGGAAGCTGTCCTTCAGGACACTGAGCTGCTCCTGAGACTTCTTGCCTTTGTAGAAGTTGGAGTCCAGGTAGGAGCTGGAGGTCGTCCTGGAGCCGGAGCTGCTGCCAGGAGCTACAGCAGGAGAAGGGGAGGAAGATTTTGGGGCGGGTGACAAAGCCTCTTCGGTTTTGATGGTTGGAGAGTCACAAGCAGAAGGATCTGCTTCCTCTGTCCTTGTACTGGCTGCGTTGTTATGGTTACTGCAAGCGTTAGCATCTTTGCTCTGCGAGATTTCGCTGGTGGCAGCTTTTCCATCTGTGGGAGTCTTAGCATCGGTCTGAACTGTGTTGCTCATGCTGGGTTTATTGTCTGAGTTTTTGCCGCCATCACGGTTGCTGACATCACTGCTGCTCTTGTCGCTGGAGTTGCCGTTAGTGCTGCTGGTTTTACTGACACTGCTAGCCTTAGCATTGCCATGGCTTCCACTTCCAAGACTAAGGTTGATGACCCCTCCATCAGTACCACAGCTACTGCTGGTGCCTTTACTCCCTGTGATGACGTTGCTCCCAGCGCTGCTGCTGCCCACCGTTCCCACCACCATGCTGGTACATTTGTCCGCCACCAGAGCAGCAGCAGGGCGGGCCTGCATCATGGGCCGAGCTGCCGCCTGGGGCTTCGGTGTGACAGCCAGGGCCACAGGAGCGCTGCTGACCTGGATGCCATTGGCCATCACGGGCTGTGTGACGATGACTCCTCCCTGGCTGACCAGAGAGCCCTGAAGGAACTGAGGGATTCCTGTGGGCCCCAGAGAAGCAGGGAGCACCGTAATAGTGTGTGGAGCAGAGCTGTGGTGACTCTGGCTTTGGTTCTGCGAGCCGACAGGCGCCGTCTGGATGATGGTGTTGAACATCTTCCTCCTGGCCTCCTCAATCTCCTCAGGAGACCAGCTGATTCCCTGTTTCAGTCTCTGAGCTGTGAACCAGATCTTGATCTGCTCCTCAGGGAACTTGGTGACCACAGTCAGGTAGCACAGCTCGGCCTTAGTGGGGTACGGGAATTTACTGAAGGAGGTCTTTAGAAAGGAAGACGAGTCCATGGAGGCACTGTAGGTGGGGATGCTGCTCAGAGGAATCATTACCTGCCAGAGACGTACAATATAATAACTCTATTAGGCATCAGAATTATACAGACACTCCTTGTGGGAACTAAGGCTGTAATTAAAGAACAGTTTTAGAATCAATCTGTTATTTTTTCACTTAATCGGATAGCAAAAAGTTCCTTAAAGTGGATTTTTTACAGAGTTTAAATCAGGTTAAACTAAATCTTTTCCAGTTTGAGAGTTTTAAATAGACCATATTGATGGATGAAAGAGTTAGTTTTCTTTTTCACATTTTCTGAAATGCAAAATGTTTATTCAATTTTACAATTAGGTATAAAAAAAAAAAACAAAGTGGGTCACTCTGTCAGCTAAAGGCTTTTTTAGAGTCTATACTCCAGTTAACGATTAATCCATTACTAAATTAGATGACGACTACTTCAATAACCGATTAACAGGATTAATCTGATTGTTTAAGCTCTAGTGGGAACAAGCAGAAAAACAACTGAAGCTTTTTGTTCAAAAACAGAAACTATTGAAATTGCCCATATCTGTATACACTTCCCTCACCAATGAGTTAAATGTCAATTTGGAACAGAAAGATTGCATTTTTTGAAGGCTTAACCTTATTTTAATGAGATGATGTTATGAGGCCTTTTTAAACATAAAAAAAAAAAAAAGTATTTTGAGGTACCAGGCCTTGTGAGAGGTTAAAAGTTAGCATATATATCCAAACCAAAACCGCAGTAAAGCTTAAATATGTGTGTTTTGCATTGGATTCTTCCTTTAAGTCCATGTTGTTGTTGGGCTGCCCTTTCGGCAGTTTCCAGTCTATGAGAGGCAATTCCTGGGATAAACAACCTGATGCATTTCTATTCTTTTCAGGTTTTCTATGTTAAACTTTATACTCAGTTGGATGTTTCTGTAAGAAAATGGTCCAGAGCATCTGGTTCAGATTAGAAAACGCATCTGAAAGTTTCAGTGGGTTGGATTAGAAAAACAAATTTAATCCATACACAAATTATGGAAAACAAACTAAAATTTTACTTTATAATGAGTATAATGAGTGTTCAACTTGGTAACTTGGTAAAAAAAAAGCCCTTAGGTCTTTGCTTAGAAACCAGATCCCTGAATTTAATAAACTCTCCTAGAATTACTTTGGACTTCTGTGCATCAGAAAAAAAAAAAAACACCATTAGCACCATCTCATAGAACCAGCTAGTACCTTGGGTAGATTTTGCGAGGACGATGCAGAAGAAGCAGAGGAAACGGTTGAGGAAGCAGTGATCGGTGCAGAATGGTGAAGATTTCGGTTCTGAGCTACAGAAACAATCTAAAGTAAATGGAAATACCCATGATTAATAATGTGAAAGGACCTGAAACAAACAGAAGAGTAGTAGTGCTGCTACCTGAGTGATGGGTGTCTTCAGCAGAGGTAATCCCGCAGAGCCATTGACGATCTGGATGGCAGAGGGCAGCGGCGCCTTGCTGGTCCCATTGTGGACGATGGTGGGGACATGGCTGACTGTAGCAGCAGTGGATTCTTTTCTCTCTGATTCTCTGGATATAGAGACAGAGTGAATGTCTGAGGGCTGCTCTTCAGAGATGGAGTGAGACACCACAATCCGCTTGGATTCAGACTTGCCCTTCAGCATCCTCATGATCGGGGTTTTAGTGATGGAAATCTCACTGTCTCTGCACATCTCCGCCCCAATCACCAGATTCTGCTCCACCACTACCCTCCTGTCCCGTTTTCTCAGCTGCAGAGTAGTATTCAAAGTGCTGGGGTGGACCCTGGCATTGTGCAGAGCTAGCCCCTCAAACTTAGGTGCTGAAACCCCACAGCTCATGCACATGAAGCCTGGGTCCGCCCGGAAGTCCGGGTGCCCTGTGTAGACGTGATCTAGGAACAGGTTGAGGTCGTGAGTTTCGAAATTGCACGGCTTACAGGTGTAAGTGCCGCCGCCGTCCTTATCTGCATCCCCCGTCTCTGGTTTGGAGGAGTCGCCCACATTCAGAGGGGAGCGCCTGTCCCCGCAGGAAACCCTGGGGTGACGGAGGGGAACCGGAGAGTCCCGCTCAACCTCCTCTACCGAGCGGATGATCTTACTGGGGATCATACATGGCGTGGTGGACTTCCTTCTGCTGGCCATGGTGTGATCACAGGGTGGGGAGGGCCGGTCAAATGGCTGAGGGGCGGGAGAGAGAAGATGGATTCCTTCTTCACTACACACCAGGCATGAGGAAAGTAGAATTGAGGGGCTTGTCCATAGGTCCCCACCTAGTAAATCTCAGTACAGGTTCAAGTCAAACCCTAAACAGGGGGGAAGAAAATGGAAATATGTTTGGTTAGTCAGACATAAAGACAAGTAAACAAAAACTAAGAGAATTTCTTACTTAGGTTTTCATCATGCTGGATAAAAAAACAAAACAAGACAACTAATGTAACAGCAGAACCTTCAGTGTAAAAACATCCTGAAGAGAAAAAAAAAATAGTTTATAGCAATAAACCAAGCTAAGGCTAAACTTCCCGTCATTTATGATGCCATTCAGTCTCAGTCTGCCTCCTCACTCCAGGCTTTTTGGGAGAGCTCCTGTCCTACCCCCAGTTCTCCCCTCCCCCATGGAACTGCGTCTCACTTCCTCCCTTTCAGACACACCCCCACAGAGACAGCAAGCTGGATTTCTTTTTAAACCCACTGCCTGTGAAGTGTCAGTGAACACATTTCTAAACACTGCAAAATAAATCTATATTGGATTATTCTGTTTGGGTTCTTGACAATGAATCTACTGTGCGTTTTGAGAGTTTTTTTATTTTTATTTTTAGTAGACGTGTTCCTGAGCAATCAGATCCAACAGAAAGAAACCTGCATCTCAAAAATGTTCACTTCACCTCCAGAACCTCAAGTCCTTATATGGAAAGGGCGAAGCTTCCTGTGGAGTGGAGGGGTTCGCTCCCTTCCTCTCCACCTAACATGGAGGCGGTGATGCCGTATTGAAGGACAGCTCTAGGGCAATTACTCTCCCAGTCAGTCTGCCCCAACATGACATCTCATGCACAGAGCAGGAAGGAGCTCACTGAGCTTTCGAAGTTGAAATGCAGAGGATCGAATCTTCATGCAAAGACTTTTTTTTTTTTTTATGCATTCAACATCCAACCCACTTCAACAGAACCTTTACTCCGTCTGGCTGTGCACGAAGCTCATCTGAGGCTACCATCACAGCTGGTAAACCTCTTCCTGCACCATATCTTAGTCGAGGTGTGAAAGAAGCTGACTGGATGTGATCACTCTCCTCTGGTTGCTTTCTCCTTACACTGACAAATGCATGAATAAATTCTTGGTTTTCTTTACACAGGGGTCACAGTATATGAACTCAGAGCTCAGTTTACCTTAACAAGACTCTGGTGTCACTCAACATACAAAGAGTTCACTTTGTTCTACTCTATAAAGGCACAGGGAGGCCAGAATAAAGTCAGCCCCAATTTGAACATATGCAAAATAAAAATCAAACTACAAACCTGAGTCTAATTAGTTAAAATCTCTACCAATCTGGACCTAAGGATGGACAGTGTGTGTGTGAGGGGTTCACAGGCAGCTGAGGGTCGCTACGCTTCTTCCACCCCACTGAGAGCAACTGCCCTCCGTTTGGGCCGCCATGCACCCCCCCGCCACCCCTGCCATTCAGTTCTGCATCAGGGGGCACCGCTCTGCCAAGCCAGGCTGGTCACATGGCCGACACAATGGCTTATGGGTGGGCAGTCGCAGTCATCCATCACGTGGTTGTGCTGGGTGTGGGTGGCAGGAGAGAGGGAGAGCGAATGGTAGATGGTGATGATGGTAGGGGGGATGGGCAGGCCGTTTGGGGGTGGGTGGGGGGGTGAGAGTGTTAACTAACGTGAAGGAAGCACAGAGGTGTTTCTGTGAGGAATTTTCCTCCACCGTACCCCACCACTACTACCCTGCAGCCAGCCTACCCCCGCATTTCAGAGCCCCCTTCTTGCTCCGAGGTGCAATCACACAGCGTCTCCCTCCCCTCCCCTCCCCTCCCTCCTCGCTGCGCTGAGCTGCGAAGCCTGGAATGTTCTGCCAATGAACATAACCTGGAGTTCATGAAAAAGTTCAATCTAAAACCAGCACACAGTGTTAGTGAGCAAAAAAAGATCTGTTTCAGACGAAGTGGGAGCTGTCACTGACGGAAACTGACCAACATCAGCTGGGCTAAATCGCCCGTTTAGGTCTCAGGCGACTTCAATCGACTGATGACTTTTACACTAATTCTAGGCGTTTACCGCGCTGACTGACCACGCTGGCCTAAATGTCTCTGTATGAGTTCTGTGTGCATTAGTCAACATTTGTCTGTGTGGATTTCCTGTGAGATTTAGAGTAAAGAGCAGGGAGTGGGTGGGTCGATGTGCATCTGTATGTAACGTGCGGGGGTGGGTGTCTGCGTGCCTCTGTGGGAAGCCTGTTTGCAAAGGTGGTGAGGCTGCCATTTTTTTTTTTACCATGCAAAAACTGACGCCTCCCTGTCACACAGAGAGAGATGTCCAGGTTAAAAGCTAGAGATACACCAATCAATCAGAGACTGGAATGGCCAGTATTTGTCTGATCAGCTCTGATTGGAGATCAACGGGTGAATATGGAGAAAATAATTATATATTTTCCTCCTCTTGACTGCTAAATGCGTTAAAACTGAGAACATTCACATTTTCGAATCTTAAAACTACAAGTGCGCCAACAAGCTGGTTAGAGGTCCTAATGGTGTGATCATGTTCCTTTAAGTGATGCTGATCTGTGTTTATCACAGCAGGTCAAGTTATTTTATCATTTCTTCCATTAAAAACATCAAAACTATGTCTGCTTTTTAAGATTATTAAAATCAGATGAAATGAGAAACTGGTCTCTGATGGATTAAACAGGAATAATCTGTTCCTTCATTCTGTTAGTGTTAAGATGACCACCTAAAAAAAAATATATTTCTTATTCTAATGTACAACTGCTTTTAGAAACAAGAGATCACAAAAGAGAAAAACTGGTACTGTGAGGGAAATAGCCTGCTTAGTTCACCTCTGTTTAAAACCCAAGCTATCTTGACTTCAGCCCAGCATGACCTCCTTTCATCACATGACCCCGACTCTTGAATCTGATATACACGCTCTGAACACGCACCAAATAACAAGCCCAGACACACCTGAGAAAGGTGGCAGATGTTACTCTGGGATCTGTTTGGAGCAGCTAACGTTGCCCTGATGAGAGCAGAGCTCAGGCCGTTCCTTGTTTTCTCCCATTTCATTCCTCCCTCTTCCCCCTCTCCATTTTAAACATCTCTGCACTCTCTCCTTCCCCCTCCCGCTGTTCCCTATCCCCGCCTCCCTCTCTGAACAACTTTGGCACTCAGAGACAGGTCGGCAGCGGCACTGGTGTGTTACTGTCCCCATGGCAACCACCTCCTAGCCCCCCCACCACTCGCTCAGTTCTCTAAAGCACATGCATGTGGGTAAACACACACATAGATCTCCTATGCCATCCAGTCCCTGGCCTGAGTGGGGCTTGTTTGTTGCTCACACCCCTCACAGTGGTATTTGGAGAGTCCCTGCCCTGCTCCTATTTCAGTGTTGCTTCCCGCACGCCGTGCTCACGGTTCTCTGATAGGTGTGGTTGCAGCCTGCATTGGTCAGAGCTGACAGCGTCTCTTCCTGACTGGGTTCTGTCCAGACATCTGCCATCCTGCCCTGTCCCCCCCCCCACCACCACCCCCAGCTCACTCAGCGGTCCTGCCGGGGCCTCGGAAAACATCGGGTTGCTATGCTCACTGTTGCAAGAGCTACGCCAGATGCTCCCTTCCTCAATCAGGGGAGGAGGGCCCTAAAAACAGCCTCAAACCCCAAGTGTGTTCTAAGCAATTATGAAGTCTGCACCTACGCGGCAGGAGCCACCCTGTTCCACCTCTGCATCCTCCGCCATGTTTTTTTTCTTTGTCTTAGAGCAGAATAAAAAACGCTTGTCTCAGCTACTTCCTCCCACCGTCAACCAGCACCTACCGGCTAACCTCCACCTGTCAATCAAAATCACATCTTGTGTGCATCCTACACTTGTGTCCATCATCGTCTTGATTCTTTCACACAATACTGGCAGCAAAGAGGGAACCTAAATTACAGTGCTTCTACGGATTCCTTCCTCTGATCCCTGAGTGGCAATGTGGGCTGCTCCTCAGGTCATGGAGAGGATGGGCTGCGTGGGCTGCGCTGCTGCTGGTGCATGGATTTAAACTGGACTGCTGAGAGGGGAGGGAGAGAAACATGGCGGCTGCTCTTTGTAGTCCAACCTAAAATGGCTGACATCACAGGCTGTTCACCAGGCAAGCAGAACGGAGATGCTGCATTTATCCAAAGGCCTACAGGCTTGGTCCGGGTTTTTTTTTTGTTTTCGTTCATACCTGGTAAGAAATGAATCATCATCATCAGACGGGTTGATAGAAATAGAAAAGTGCAACCGACTCATGAAAGAACTTATTAAATACATAAAAATTGGAGTTACTGAGGCAAACATAAAGCAAGCTGAAGGGTGAAATGGTCATAGCATAAATGCATATACCAACTTTTTGTGCTTCTGCTGGTTTAGTTAAACCTGCAAAGAAAAGACAGCAGTGAGTGCAGGTGAGGAACACAAACACTCAGCACCATCTTATTTTCTAGCTGTACTGCAGCTACAGTTAAATTAGAATAAGAGATTGGACTGGATGAGATTGTTGTATCACAGATTGGAATAACACTAGTAGTATTAAAGCTAAAATGCCAGACTGAATAAAAGTTTGAAAGGAGACTGAGGCAAATTTGAATACAAAGCTTCAGAATATGTTCAAAATTCAGTCAGTGTTGATTAGCCAGTTTCATGTGGGAAAATCAGATGGTGACTTCATTTAATCAGCTTTAACCTAAATTGGCCGTGACTGCTGGTTGGCTGGATGCAAACTGAAAAATTAAATGTGTGAAAAAGAGGTATGCCTGCAACCTGTGAAAAAGCTAGACTTTCAGCAGATAACAGGAAGGTTTAACACTATAAAGCACAGTTGACCATCCATGACCTCTGATATTTATATTCTCCATGTAACCATCAGCAGTGATGTGGCAAGTGGCTAACAGTGAGGGTGAACTAAGAGTGATAAACAGAAAGCTGGATTAAGCCGTGTGTCTAACCTGAGGGTCACATGGACGTCAGACACAAATTAGCTTCCTGAAAAAGCTTTGCTTTAATCCTGGGATTGACACACTAATCACAACAATATCAAGACACACACAAATTCACCAATCAGATTTTCTTAGACATCAGTTTCCTTATAGATC
The DNA here is from genome assembly GCF_000732505.1 of Cyprinodon variegatus. Lineage (NCBI taxonomy): Eukaryota > Metazoa > Chordata > Actinopteri > Cyprinodontiformes > Cyprinodontidae > Cyprinodon > Cyprinodon variegatus. Next base: position 1,006,634 of record NW_015150641.1, on the reverse strand, counting down.
TAATCTTCTGATTCTGGTAAAAATGTGCTAGTATGAAGGCAGGGTTAGCTCCTAATGCAAAATAAACTAAAAGGTAAACAAGTTAACTCTTCTTTACGCATCAAAGCACATGTCTTTAACCACCTGATTTGTTTTCAGCTCAAAAAAGGTACATCAAAAATAAAAGCTTTCTTTAAACACTAACATAGATGGAGTTGTAGATTGTGTTAAATGACAAAAGAACAAATAAATCAGATTTATTCTGCTGGACCACCACCTTTTGATAATCTGTAGTGCTTTATGACAAAGATGAATTTTTTATTTCACCAATAGTTAATAATCAACACCAATTAGAGGAATCTGGGCTGATTGACTGCTGCATCTTAAATCATAACCTTAACAGCTCACACACTGTAACATTGCTGCTTATTATTCTTAAAATCATCCGTGTTAGATCATTAAAACTAAAGGCAGTTTAAGTCATAATAGTTCTTATATATTACCTGTACGATTTAAAAAGGAGAACACAGACAGGAGTGCTTTGAACCGCTGTCATTTCTTATTTCTTTCATAATCTTTAGCAAATTGCGTTTTAACGTAAAAAATAAGCAACATAGGTCTAATTGATATCAATTGAATAAAGTATTTTTAATTAGAAACGGGGTGTATTTTTGTAAGAAGTGTCTCGGTGAGTCCCTAAGAGCAGCAGCTTCTATCGTATCTGAAAATGATGCATCTTCCGCTCAACTTCAGGCGGAGTGAGACGCAACTTGATGTGCTCATATTCATAACCCAGGGTTTGTTTTTTCTTTCAGGCAGTAACCAATTCAGACCGGAGGAAAGAGGCGAGCCCCCCAAGTACCCCCAAAACTACACCGCCTCTCCGTCTCTCCCACCCCCGTCGGCTGTCGCCATTTTAAGCAGGCGACATGCAGCTGGCCGCCGCTGCTGAGCCAAAGACCACAGAGGTGAAGCTTTGCCCTCAGCTCCACTAAGTTTTAGTAAAGGTGAAACCCTGCGAAAGATGAACGTACTCACCTCCCTTTGTTGGAACTCAGTGAAGGGTTGAAAAATATAAATAAAAAAGTTTACATTGAACGGGCACACAGAGGAGCCACTAATGGACTTAACGGATGAACTTCTAGGTGGAAGGAGACCCCTCCGTCCATCGGCTCACAGGCAAACGTGACAGCCGGTGTCAGGCAGGTCCCGGGCGGCGACACTCTTTCAGAGGGTCCTTTCTGTTCGTCTGGCTCGGCTCGGCTCTGCTCTGCTCTCGGTGTAGAAGCGGAGGGGAGGAAAAATACGACGGACGTACCGAGGGAAGAGACGCACACGTGATGCAGACGTCACTGACGGTTGAGTTGGCGTGAGGGCTCAGGCTCCGAGATGCTGAGGGAGAGAAAGTGAGTGAGATTCACCGAGCTGACCCCTAACCCCCCCACTATGAGCTTTAACGTCTGAGAGGAGCGAGGAACGGTCAGAGAGGCAGTTTGGCGTGATGTTCACCAACTCACACCTGTCCCCCTCCTCTCAGGTAACCGCTCTTAAAGAGACAGAGGCGTAGCCAGAACATTTTAATGTAGACTGAGGGGTGGCTGAAAGTAGATAGGCACCAAAACCTCACGGTCAATCTACACTGTTCCAACAGGAAAATTAACAAGCAAAACATCCATATTTTCTAAATAAAGACAAACCATACTATCCCACAGACTTTGCTAACAATTAGACAAATATATATTCAAACAGCCGTGCTTTCTACATAAAAGGTATAGTGGATAAAATTATTTCAGTTTTGAGATCTGAGGGCGTATATCTTTTCCATTGTCATTACTTACCTACTTTTATCAATAATAATTCTGCATTAAATTGATTTTTATGAGTACTAATATGAACATAACATACGTTTTTATTAATTTTTTTTTATCTATCTATGATTCCACTGAAGACTCCTAGATGACTTGCAGAGACACATTATTTTCTCCTTACCCCACAAAACACAAAATCTATTTCTGCTTGAATTCTGTATTTATCCTTTTTAACGTTAGTATATTGATGTGCATAATTAACCACAGTGTTTTTGTTGTCAAGTAATGGTTAATATATGAAAAATTTTAACGTTTTGAATATTCCACTTGAGATTATTACTCTTGCCACCATCTGTATTAGAGGGAAATAAATGGTAGGGGTGGCCACAGGGGTGGCCAATGATTGGCTAAGGGTGGCCATGGCCACCCCTGGCCACCCATCTATCTCCACCCCTGTAAAGAGATAGTCACTGAAAGACATCCAGAACCATGGAACCCTAACTGCAAAAATACATCTTTTTTTCCCCATCAATGTCATATAATACAGTAAATACAAACATCAGTGTAATTTATTAATATAATATGGGATGGACCAACACATAGCAGAGTAAATCTTGTTTTTACAAATCCCTTGGGGTATCCAGTTTCACACATCTACATAACTTACTTTAGTCAGTTCTGGCAAGAGTTCCCGCCACAGGTTTTCAGTTGAGTTTAGGTCTAGACTTTGACAAGGATATAATAGTATTCTTTTATCCTGAATTTTTGCTTGGATCGATCCATACATCCATCAATATCATGATGCTGCCACCACCATTCTTCACTATGTGGCAGAGTTTTCGGGCTGAACAGTTTTACTGTTTTGCAATGCATAGCACTTTGCATCTAGGATTTACATACAGGATATAACCAGTCATGTCAAAAGTACATACATCTGTTACTTGAGGTCGAAGTATAGATACTGTAGTTTAAAAACACTCTGGTAAAAGTTGAATTATCAACTTGACCTCTTTACTCAAGTAAAAGTGAAACAGCATGTGCTCCAAAAACTACTTAAAGTATAAAAGTATAAAGTAACCTTTAAAAAAAAACAGCCAGATGCCATTATATGAATTCAAAGCTTAATTTTTTGACTATTTCGAAAAATTCTTTGAGATAGGGCCAAGGATGAGGGAGGTCTTGTTGGTCTCCATCTACCGATACGCTCTCGCCTGTGTCCAACCTTTCAGACATTTCGACATCTTTTTCTGAATCCGACATTGTAGCATGGCATAGACAATTCATGTTTACAGTTTAAAGAACAACTTCTTGCTTCTGATGATTTCCTTTGGCGTCAGCATAAATTTGACGAACAGCTAACCAATGAGTGTTTGCGTTATATGACTCATCCAATGACACTAGTTTTCACTAGATGTGGATGAGGCAATGATCTGCATTGGATGGCACAAATGACGTGAAAAAAATATTTATAAACATCAAACAGCAGCCAAGAGTAACGAGAAACTTTTGTTTTAAAAATGCAAGGAATAGAAAGTACAGATACTTGTGTGAAAATGTAATGAGCAGAAGTCAGTATTTGTACTTCGTTACTTGACACTTCTGTATATAACATTTCATACTTCCCGTGTCCCCTACTTGACTTCTTAAAAGAAGCAAATGGTTTCTTTTTTCATGTCAACATATTTATCATTCGGAGCTGTGAATGTCCGCAGCTTCTCTAGAGTTACCATTGGTCTCTACCATACATCTCTGGTTATAATCTCCTTGGTTGGCCTGTCGTTGTAGGTGCACAGCCATTTTCCCAAGTGTTTCTCATAATTATAATCAAATAACTAATGTGGAAATATTCCAGACTTTTAACAAACAAGTCAAAAAAAGGAATAAACTAAAGGTGTATCTGTAGATCACCTTAGAAGAACTTAGTTTTACATTGATTAATGAATACTGAACAATATTTCAAAATATTACCCTTCTTCTTTGGAAGTGATGCAGATGTGAAATCTCTGTTATGTTAACAGAGATTGCCATAATATATATTTAGCATTGTTTTCAGATTTATTCAGAGAGCTTCCTGCAGATTAACCAATCGAAACAGTTCATCATGTTCAACATGCATTGATTTATTATGCATTGATTTATTAAATGTCATTAATATATGCAGTAAATGTTTATTGAATCATGGCGCAGCTTCAATGTGCTTTGTTTTTCTTTCAGTTTGTTTGATTCTTGGTAATAGTTATAAACCGCAATATAAATGTATACTATTTATATATCTACTAATATTTTTGCATATCAAGAGCAGTGAAGGGCTTTTAATAATTTAATGCCCTTTTAGTTGAATACAAATCAGGTGGTTAAAGACATATCCTTTGATGTGTAAACCGGGGCTAACTTGTGTACCTTTTCTGTTGCATTCAGAACTGCTAATGCTGATGTCAAACCAGTGGTACATTTTTTTTCTCTTTTGTGTTGTAGCCCCTAGATTAAAGAAAAGGCCAGAATCAGAAGTTCCGATTGATGAAACTTAATTAGGTTTATAAAGCAGACCTTATTATTCACTTATTTCCTATCTTATAAAAAAAGAATTCAGCCATAGGCCCCTTAACTCCACCATTATGCCCGTCCCTCAATTGTCAAGGATCAGAATGGAAGGATCCAGTATTCAGGCAAGACTGACAGTGGGATTAATTCAAAAAGCATTTATTAAAATAAACAGACTGCAGATCTGCAGTAGCAGCA
>NW_015150641.1:992064-1000578 GCF_000732505.1 Cyprinodon variegatus | reverse complement strand
TATGGGTAACCTGTAACAGGTATGTTAATGGTTCAAGCCCCCCCTCTGTCCCTTTCTCAGCCCTGGTATCCAAGGAGGTCGAGCTGGATGAGCCACTAATTGTATGGCAGCTCTGTTTCTATCAGTGTGCCCCAGGGCAGCTGTGGCTACCATGTAGCTGAATAGGAGTATTTCTTAATGAGCATTTTACATTACTTATTTTTTATGAAAAAAAAAACAAGTGAACTCATAGTGAGCAACCTGACACACTCAGCAAAGATCATTTTATTAAGAATTAGACAAATGCAGAAATTCAACTTGGAACAACAAAAAAAGTAAAAAAAAATGAAATATATCACTTTATTTTTTTTTACTTTACATTTTTTATATTATTTTTTACTTTTTTACTCGTGACTACTTCACTGTCAGAAAATGGAACTGATTGTATAAAAGTATGAGTATTTCACCTTGGTCGGATGTTATGGTGAAGGTCTGCTTCATAGTTCTTGATCAAAGGCAGATTTCTGATGATTTGGAGCCCCAAACTCCAAATATACAAATGATAACCAAATCTGCAGTGAAAGAGCTCACTGTTATTTAAATCTCAAGGAGAACCTAATGCTATAAACGACTGTCATGCTTCTTTACTATAAAACAGCAAATAATAAGTTCTCAGCAGCCAAAAGGCATTTCCCTCTTAACAAACCACAGTAAGAGACACTTTGCAGTTCCAGACTTTAACTGGGTCGTTGCACGATATATCAGAGTCACAACCGTGTCATCTGCGTAGCATGAAAATCCCCCGAAAACACCACCCAAGCCAATTGTACTCCACTTAGACTGATTTAAAGTGCACAGCAACAAGCAGAAAAAGCCAAATTATTACATTATTATGAATTCTGACATGTATTTATATTTTGACTTGCAGCCCCTCTAAACACGTGTCATCTGACCTTTAACATGACCTGAAATGCTGGAAATTGGGATTACAGAGGTGATCTTGGAAGTCCTACTAATCCTTATCCCATGAACGCACAATAGGCACATATGTGTAGTGAGAAAAAAATTCGGTGTCTTTTAAAATATTATATATAACATTAGGTTTTAAAGTTTGATTATTTTCTCTTGGACTTTTATAGTCCTGCACACTTTTAAAGACAAGACCTTGCAATGAAACAAGTTTGTTTGAAACAAACTCTGATGTCCAATATGTTCTACGTTGTCATTCATGAGGTTACACACACATTTAGTGAAATAGTGTATAAACTCGCTTTATGTGTTCATCTATCCCTTATTTGACCTTGCACTTTCAATGGTAACAATGTACTTGCATATAATTAGCACCAAAAAAAAAACTTAAACCTTGCACTCAATCTTTGCCACTTAGCTTTATTTAAATATAATTAAACCTAAGTGACATTAAATATTTAAATTTTAAATACCTTGGCATTATGACTTATCTTCCCAATACATTTTATAATAAGTGTCCAAATAAGGGCCCCCTATAATTTGAAGTTGGCACAACAAAACTTTGGTCAGACCAGATATTTGCAAGTTTTAGTAAGCATATTGCTTTGACCAAACCTAGAATTCAGATTCAAATTAAAAGAAAAACTACTTGATCCAACTTTGGAATAATTTCAACAACCCATAAACCATTTGCTCATGATCTGGGGATTTGTGTGAACAACAATATTAAGTTCTGTTTTGGTCAAATACTGCCTTTTGCTTTATTTCATCCTTTACCTTAATGATTAGATCCATGTGTTATTCAAAATGTTTACTATTTAAAAAGATAGTTTTTACAGATAAACAATTTAATCTATTTCTAAGCTTACCTGTATTTCTACCTAGTTATCAGACCTTGTTTCAAGCAAATTTAAGGAAAGTTGTAGTTTATCTAACTATTTCTCTATTATATCCAAATTTATAATAAAGATAAAAGGTATGGTGGAAAAAGAAGTTTTCTTTGAGCAAGATGGATAACTGCAGCCTTAGAGGGGGGGGTAAGGATGTCTTCCCTTGGTATCACCATATTTTTCTGCGCTGTTACACCTTCTGTTCTATTCAAGCCTGTAAGATCTTCAGGGCAGTTAATAGACATACCAGGATCCAATATAAAGTTGATATTGTAAAGAATGCTTGCCTAACCTGCATGAACCCCACAGAGCATAAATTACCTACAGATGTATATCAGATGTAAAGACCGACTGATGCAGCTAAAGTAATCTGCACCTCTGATTACCTGCATATTGTATTGCGTTGATGCAGTGATTCAAGTTAACTCAATGAGATTTCTGTGTTTTTATTTAAAGCAGCTGCCAAAGATTAAGATCCTCTGTTTAGACCTCATTTTCAAATTTTTGTCCGTGTTTTTATAACCTAATGCCTTGACAATTTCAAGTCTTTTTTAGCTTGTGTCAGCTTGGCCACTCTTTGACAGCCACAGCTGGTATAGAATGCCTCAGCATTATTTTTAACTGGTAAAAACAAATGTGCGCTCATAACTCCAGTGTAGGTATCCCTCCACAGGTATAGTGGATAAAATTCTTTCAGGTTTGAATTTTGGGCGAACATCTTTTCCATTGTCATTACTTACCTACTTTTATCAGTAATCATTCTACATAAAATGTATATTTACAAGTAGTTATATCTTCATAAATTGATTATTTAATACGTTTTTATTAAAATAGTTATTTATCTATGATTTCACTGAAGACTCCTAGATGACTTGCAGAGACACACCATTTTCTCTTTAACCCATAAAACACAAAATCTAGTTCTGAAAAGAAAAAAACTGCAGTGGCGCTTGACGCTGTATGAATTAACAACTCTGGTCCAACAGGGGTCGCTGTGGTTTTGCTTCAGCCTCTTTGCACAAGCGGTGAAGCGGTGTCGAAACGTCGCATTCTCTGATTGGCTGGAGCAACCTGGGGTTAAACGACCCTGCGCATGCTCCGGCTCCCCTTTCACAGTTAGCGAGAGAAATCTGTCACCTCAGCAAAGCCAAGAACCCTGTAGTAGCCTTCAATATTCGCGAACTTCGACTGCATTGATCAACGTCGGGGAGTTAACTCTCAGGCTACGTGCTTTTAGAATCCGTTTCTAGCTTTTTAACGCCTGTTGATAGAAAGTAGGAGCAGAATGGCGAGCAGTTCTAAACGGAAAGAGGAAAGTCACCTGCTGAATGGGGCTGTGAAACAATCCACATGGAGCAAAGCCTTCTCCGGTAACGCTGTTTGGGAAGAAAAGGCGAGTTATTTAACAACTTTTTAGTTAACTTTTTGTACAGACTTGGTTTCTGTTTTTCTACAGTAAGTCCTGAGTCCCATACTCCCCTGTCTAATGACAGCTAGCCGAAGCTAACCCCCATGCTAAGGATTAGTTCAGCTGGCTGTCATTCGAAATTTACGTTGTTTTTATGGTCTTGGTGGTAAACTTTTCTAAACAGCACTGGCTACTTACACATTTAATACACCTGAATGAATAATAAAGTAAATTTACCCTTTAAGTAAACAAAGTTCTCATAACTTAAATAGTTTTATGTTATTAAGAGAATTACAAATAGTTTCCAATTGGTTTATTTATATGATCAGGAACTTCATAAGTTGTTTTTTTTTTTGTTTACAATGGGCAACATGGTGACTGAATGAATATGTATTGCATATTGTTAACTGTCTGTCATTGTTTTTTATTCACAGGATGAGTTTTTGGATGTGATTTATTGGCTCCGACAAATTATTGCTGTTATCCTTGGTGTGATATGGGGTGTTGCACCTTTGAAAGGATTTCTAGGAATAGCAATGTGGGTTTTGTGTGCTGTCTTTCAAAATCCAACATTTTTCCATCTAAATATTACTGTATGGATTAAAAAAAATAAAAAATGTTCTTTTCATGCTTGCCTCTTTAGTTTCTGCGCCATCAATGCGGGGCTCCTGTACCTATACTTCAGTAGCTTTCAGCAGATTGATGAAGAAGAGTATGGAGGCACATGGGAACTCACCAAAGAAGGCTTCATGACATCTTTTGCCCTTTTCCTGGTAAGTGTACAAATTTATATAAAACTTTTTTCTTTGTGAACTTATCAGAATAGGTCAGGTTTACATGAGAAAAAGGGATAAGAATATTTTAAAAAGGATTTTATATTCTTTTATATTTTATTTGAAATAATATTTTATAGTCTTTTGACATTTACTTCTTGAAAATTAGTGGTGGACAGGTGCAAACATAGATGACATAAAATTTTTATTGCTTCTTTTCAACTGAAAGCCCAAGGATTTCCTTTCATAGCTACAGCCCAAACAAAAATGTTTTTTTTAGTTCAAATGGTACTGGGAACTGATACAATGACTGTGTGATTATAAGTAAATACATTTATATCGATTAGAAATTGCAGACAGTGGAATTGACAATGGCAGGATTTGGGAGCAGGGAGACAGTCGCTGCATCCCAACCTTGGTCTCTTGCTTCCTGTAAAGCTGCAACCATAAAAGGAAGGAAACGTGAACATTTTGTTCCTTGCATGCGACTTAGTTAAGTTTACATGAAAAGCCAGTCTGGGGAATACGTATAAAGTTTATAATGAACAAGGTAAAGTTAGTGTGATCTGTTTGATTATTACACTTTTAAAAAAATGCTGTTACTAAGCTATAGCAAAACAGTTTCTAATTAATTTGTTCCTAAACTTACAATGTCAAACCTTTCTGATTAAAAATATTTTTATATTTTAGTACTTGGATTGCAGCAAATCCCTAAGAACCTGAATGGGGTGAGGCAGCTCCTATAGCTCTTAGTTGCCATCACCAGGTTGACCTTGCTAGCCTAGCAGCCAGATCAGGCTGAGTTTTGATGAGTTTTATGCTTAATAACATCTTCAAACTAAAATTTGTAACGAATTAAAAGTATACGCCACTTTCAATGTAAAATTTGTGATCTATCAAACAAAAATGGTGTGAAAATGCGATTGCAAATGCTACCTGGGCTCTAAAAAGCTCCAAGGGCTGATGATGCTAACTCAAAAGCACATATAAACAAATCCAACAGATGAAATGTTTCGTTGCTAACCTCTGCTGCAAATGTGTATCTGTCAGCCTCCTAGAAAATCTATATTGATCTTAGACTAATTGTTTTGACTTGTATTGAAGAAAAGCAGATTTTAAATAATTAGATTGTTCCTCTTTCTTAAATTAGGGAATATCTAAATTACATAAAGTGCCCTAAAAGTACACTTAAAAATATTCATCAGTTTTCAGGCGTATTTGTGTGCTCACCTTTCTCACCGAGGTTCTTTGAAAATGGCAGAGTGTTATAAGAGAAAAAGTGTCTACGAAGTGTATGAGGAGAAAAGAAAGGCCTCAGAAGAGACAGATGTAGACTGGAAGGCTTTGCGTGGAGAGCTCTTCTCGCAAAGCATTATGGGATTTGCTTTCAACTGACAGTGGCGACTAATAACAAAGATGGCACAGGCACCGTGCGGTGGAGGAGGAGTTATGTGACCTACAGGGAGCAAAAAGTAGTTCATATCTGTCCAAACAGTCAAGTTTACTGAGTTCGCTATAAAGTCCTCACTATATATAGTGATAGAGGGATTTAGGGGTTAGAGCGGAGGTTTGGACACAGTAAGCTTGTATGAGCTGTGAGAAGATTTTTAAACAGAGCGTGCACGAGGAGAAATGGAATCATGCGTGCTCTTGCACACGTGAAGAGGGCGGGTCTTAGCGAAATTGGCGAAAAATCCTCCACAATAAACATTTCTTCTTGAACTCTGGTCGTAAATACAGGAGCCAAATCATTTATATTTGGATTTAATTTGATGGAGGATTTTTTAAACAGCAAAAAGAAGGTAAAAAATATTAAACTTTCCTTTTTTCTGTGCTAGGAAATGTTTTCTCAGATATATGTAGCTGAAATGCCCAAATTGAACCTCAATTTGAAGTTTTTGGCTTCAATCAATCACAAAATTTATCTAATTTAAAAATGATACTGAACTAACCCTGTTTTTATACAGGAACAGTTTAAAAGGGAAAAAAACATAATAAACCAAGAAATACCTTTTTATTTTTGTTAACCTTGATCCCTTCAAGTGTCTTGAAAGAAGGAAGAACTTAAAATCAGAGGTGTATGGTTTTCAAAATGATTTGCTGACAAATGAAAACATTTAATATTTGAAGTGTACTTTTGTCACAATGGCCAATATGATCATAACATTAAATGATTTTTGTCTGTTTTTCACCAGGTGGTGTGGATAATCTTTTACACAGCTCTTCATTTTGACTGAGAGATGCATGAGGATATAAATAAGAACATTTTTGTTAAAGTAAGTTGACGGACTGAAGAACTTCAAAAAGTGGGGGTGTGAGTGCTCTACACTAAGACGTCTCTCTCTGTGCAGCATTATGGGAATGCTAAATATCGCTAAATGACATCCAGCAAGAACACAGGGATGAAGACGTTCAGATGCTGTACATCTTTTTCATTTGAGACTTCTGTTTTTTTTAAGGACATATTTCATTATACTTCCCAAATTGTTTATTTCTTCATGTGTTCATGAAAAAAGAAACAAACACTAAAGTTGCAGAAGGTAAAACGTGTTTTAGGCAGGTTACATTTCTGTTGGTTTCGTACAGTACGATTATGTGAAACAGCTCGATCAGCTTACTTCAAATGTATGACTGACTTGATTTCAGACTTTATATACTGCAAAGATAACAAGCGATGGCTACCAATTTCTGTTTATCGGTTATAGGTGGCTCAGTGAAGTTTTAGGCATAGGACATTAAACACAAAAGTATCATTTCAATATATGGGTTCAGTCTGTGAATTATTTTAAATTTAATGTCAGATAAAAGAAACTACCGTTCATATAGTAGAATAACTCTGAATCTTGTCTTTTAATCCCTGCTCTGAATTTTTTTACAGCTAAATTATTTTTGACTAAATAAGTCGTGATTACCAGTTAGTGTGTTTCTTTAGATTAAAGGTTAATGTAGTTTGTCTTTAAGAGCAAAATGTAATTTAATTCGATATTTTTTCTTTGGGGCGGGTGATCAAATGTTTGATGTCTAACAAAAGTAAAAGCTGTATTCAGACATGGCTTATAAATAACCTCGAACATTAAAACGGATGCTGTCACACTGGTTTGCTCATATTCAGTTATGAACCATTCCCCTATCTGAGCAAAGTGGGGAAAAACATGTTTATGTTTTGGATGCAAACTTTGATCAATTTTATTTTAAGCTGAAACTGATCTGTTTACTGCCATGCTTTCTATTTGTCTGCCATTATTAAAACAGTTTAGATTAAATATTTTTTTTTTTTTTGAAAATGTAGCTTTTAGATTAGTCTTGTCTATTTGGAAATGTATTTAAAACTCTAAAGTCTTTATCTTCTTTTCTTGTCAAATCCCAACTTGTATTACACAGATTTGTATTTATGTTATGTCTCTTCTGATGTAACAATTCTCAGTATTTTCTGATGAGGAATGTCTGAGAGCAGTTCTTGCAACGATGTGATGATGCTGTTGTTCAATATGCAGCTGGTGTTGGAAGGGATTGTATTTTCTGATCAAATCTTTTTGGGAATCATTAAACATGGGCTTCATTTGGCCTTCATTTTCAGAGACATGAGTATTTCATTCCAAAGATTTCTTTTTCATGTTTATCTTTGTCTTTTCAAACTATTTTTCCTAGAATTAGTGTTTTCCTTTAAATTATAGTTTTAAGATACTGGACACTGGTCAAGATTCTAGGTTCAGTGCCAACATGATGAATGCTTCAGAAAAAACCTGTTTCCCACTGGCTGAAAAAACTATTTAAACCCGGAAACAATCTGCTTTTATTGGCAGTGGAAACACCTCACTGACGTGTCTGACCCGCGTTAAAATCGCCTTGGCTCTGATCGGCATACTGTGGGAACCTGTCAAATTGTGTGACACCATTGAACGCAACATGCCAGTCACTTCCGATCTAACAAGCTGAAACCACTCTGTTTACGTTCGATAAACATTAGGCAGCACTGGTAGGAGGGATAAAAAGAGCAGAGCAATAAAAGCACACTTGCTATGTCCTGGGTTCCATACATGTTGCTCTCCATTGTTTACTTTCTTGATTTCTGTTACACTGGTGACATCACCAAAGCTGCCCCATCGGGATGGTCTCAGCTGGACACTCAGCTGCAGGAGGTCAGAGGCCACGCAGCTTGCCAGCGAGACACGCTTTTTTTTTTTTGACAGTGGGAATGGGGCAAAATGCCAATAGTTGAGTTGTCGACCCTTGTTTGAAAAACCGGGGTATTTTAGTGAGAGAGAGTCTAAAGACACTGGTCCCAACCACACAGCGAATGAAACTCGAGTTTGTTTCGGTGAAACAAAGTAAAGCTGTTAAAGCAGCTCAGCCAATCACCTAAGCGGAATCCTCTAGAATGAACTTGGACAGAAAATCATCATTATTTCTATAGGAGAGTCTAAAGATGGGACTCAAAGAACCTTCAGGAACTTAAGATTGTTTATGAGGAAGAATGGGCCAACATTTCACTTAA
>NW_015150641.1:972172-991589 GCF_000732505.1 Cyprinodon variegatus | reverse complement strand
TTTATGTGTGTTTAAAACAGAGTATGGGATAAACTAAATTATTTATCATGGAGAGAATATTGCTTCAATATTGTTGAAAGCACAACAAATAAAGGTAATATGGAACTTAATAATGATAAATTAATCCTTTTTAAGTTATTTATGCTTGTTTTTTTGCTTTTGCAGCTTGCTTCGTCATTTTTTCAACATTCATTTTTTACATATATTTTTGCGGAAAAATGACGTAAACGGTCTTATTTACAGAAGGATAAATGGCATTCCATACAACTAGATATATGTGCAGTTAAAGTATGAATTACTTCCCTCCTCCCGTGTCTGTGCGTGGGTTTATCGATTAACTGGTAAATCGGCTTGCCATACCTGACATCATTCAGAAATCTCTCCGCCAGAAGAAAAAAAAAAAAAGTGACGTAGAAGCCAACATGGCGGCTCCCCGCTCCACGATGAAATTTTGGAAGCCGGGTAAGTGCAAATAAATGAATTAAAAAGTCAGTAGATGTTTTTCGGCGCCATTGTTGTAAATCTGGAGGTTCTGTCGGGAGTCGGTGATAAAAGTGAGTCCGCAGTGGAGCTCAGTGCTGCTGCGTGCTTTCTGCAGCCTGATCGCTTTAACTGTGGATCATTTGAATTCAATTGTTTACCTGCCAATATGAAACCAGTTTGAATTGATAACAACTTACAGACAGGCTGCAAATAAAAATGCTCCATTGCAGGACGATCTGTTAATCAGTGAAAATCTTCATTTTAATAAAACATCTCCTCCTCTTCGCCATCTGCTCTGCTCCAGGGTCTGAGGCTCCGGGGATCTCAGAGGAACGGGATCTGAGCTCTGAGACCACCGGATCCCCCATCATCTTCAATCCAAACACAGCCCTCTCTATAGAGAAGCAGCGGCAAAAGCTTCCAGTTTTTAAGGTTTCACTCTGCTTCCACACACCTTTCAGCGCATTAGCTGCATTATTCCATGAACATCTGTCTTTGATATCTGTTTTTTTCTTATTTATCTCCAATGCAGCACAGAAACAACATATTATACTTGGTTGAAAGCTTCCAGACTGTTATTATAGTTGGGGAGACCGGATGTGGAAAGACAACACAGATCCCTCAGGTTAGTTTCTGCCAAACCTTTAAATAATTAGTCCTGCTTTGCATTAAGGTGCATTCAGAAACATTTTCTTCCACAGTGGTTCAATATGACCTTGCATAGATGCTTAGCAACCCGTTCCCCCTTTATTGAGCAGAGTTCGGTCCTCATCAGCTAAAATTTAATTTATGCAGAATCTTTCATTCCTGCTTTGTTCTTTTCTTTTGCCTTCAATCAGTACCTGCTGGAGGCTGGCTGGGCCGCGGAGGGGAAAGTGATTGGAGTGACGCAGCCTCGACGTGTGGCTGCTATCTCGGTAAGAGCTCAGCCGATGTCCTCCCACTTTTTTGCCAATGTCATCTGACTGCAGGCAAATTTGGTTCACATCATAGGACACGTGCCCTGCTTCAAATATACTTCTTTGTCCCCATTTTTTCCCCTTCTTGCTGATAGGTTGCTAACCGTGTTGCGGAGGAGCGAGGTGCCCTGCTGGGACACGAGGTGGGCTACACCATCCGGTTCGATGACTGCTCTGACCCCCAAGCCACCAGGATTAAGGTAGCAAGAGGAGGATGGGCTCAGCCTTCTTGTGTGGTGTCCTTCAGTCTGTACTAAAGCATTTATGCTTTCAGTTTCTCACAGATGGAATGCTTGTGCGAGAAATGATGGCAGACCCTCTTTTAAAAAGATACAGGTACAAGTTTAGAAATGAAAGATGCTCTCACTGGCTATTTCATTAGTGTTGGATTGGACCCCATTCTGCTTTCAGAACTACCTCCATTCTGCATGGCATAGATTTAAAGCCAGGAAGAATGCTGTGCCACATTTAAAGCCATTTTTGCTTTCTATCCATATTGATCCTCAGTTTGAACCTCAGCAAGTTGTCTTGAGTGCATCTAGACGGCTCTGCTGGAAGTACTTTTGAACAGGGGGTGCTGTGAATTTTTTGTTTTTGTTTCTGGACAAAAGACACATGAGCCTATAGGCCTATTTAAACTACACTAAAAATAAATAAGTAAATAGATTTAGATTCACTACTTTATTGTCATATACACTTCAGTGCACGCAACCAGGGTCTTTAACACAGACATCAGTTCTCAGGAGAATATATATATATATGCTATTAATTAAACTTCATTATAACACTATAACAATCAGTTGTGTCAAAAGTACACATATTTGTTACTTAAGTAGAAGTATAGATACTGCAGTTTAAAAACACTCAGGTAAAAGTTGAAGTATCAACCTGGCTTCTTTACTCAAGTAAAAGTGGAAAAAGTATGTGCTCCAAAATCTACTTAAAGTATAAATGTATAAAGTAAACTTAAAAAAAAAAAACAGCCAGACACCACTATATGAATTGAAAGCTCAATTTTTCGACTATTTAGAAAAAATCTTTGAGATAGGGCCAAGAATGAGGGAGGTCTTGTTGTAAATCATAGGAAGGGCTACCAATACTGACCTATGAACAAGAGGGGTCAGCGTTCACCTAAACTTCATCCATAATAAACACATTTTTATTGTTAACTTTTAATTTCTAATTTTCCTTTAAACATTATAATTTTAAAATCTCTATAAATGCTAAAATACCCTATATGATTACTATGATGAAATGCTCTATAAATGATTAAAAAGAAGAGTCACAGAATAAAATAAAATTTCAAACTTAGCCCACTGCTGAGTTACTGTTTTCAGAAGGCGTTGAGGGCACCCCGTGTGTTCCTTGAGGGCCCCTTGGGGCACCGCGTTGGGGACCCCTCACATAGACAATTCACGTTTGAAGTTTGAAGAACACCTGCTTGCTTCTGATGATTTCCTTTAGCTAACCAATGAGTGTTTGCGTTATATAACTCACCCAATTACACTAGTTTTCACTAGATGTGGATGGAGCATTGGATGGCGCACATGACGTTAAATTAATATTTATAAATTTAAAACCGAAGCCAAGAGTAACGAGTAACATTTGTTTTAAAAATGTAAGGAATAGAAAGTACAGATACTTGAGTGAAAATGTAATGAGTAGAAGTCAGAAGTTGGAAAAATAAGTAATGGAGGAAAGTATAGATACCTAAAAAGTTAACTTATGTACAGTAACAAAGTATTTGTTCTTCATTACTTGACACCTCTGATAACAATGTAGATTTGGTCAGCTTGCATGAACCCGAGTCACTGTGTTTATGTCAAATGTGATTCTATTAACTCCAAAATCTTGTTACACAAACCACAAGGAAATAATTATATTATGAACAGTTATTGAATAGTTCTCCACATCCATTACACAAAGAAAACAAGATCAAAATAAGACTAAAGTATATGGCTACGTTAGGTGTTCAAATGTTCAGGTGCACTCTGAGGTCGTGAAGATAAAAGTCTCTCATGAGCCGACGAATTCGAAATGCGTTTCTTTGACATATTTCCTCCACATTTCTGTCATTATTACTTTGTAAATTTGTAAATCTGCTGCTGCAAGCCAGATGCCACGCACTAGCTTGCTTGATGTTGCCGTGATAACGTAACTTCGATGAACTTGTGTTGATTAGGCCTCTAAATAATTCAATTCAAATCCAAATACACGTAATAGTAAAATAAAAAAACGTAAAATCATTTCCTAAAATATTCATAAGAAATTTATAAATTTTGCAAAGTATTTTGTGTTTTTTTTTTTTTTTATCTCCATCTCGCCACTAGGGGATGCTGCAGCACACCCACTTTCTGCGGCCATGCCTCTAGATGCACCAAGTTCCTGACTTGTAACTAAGTTATTTATTATTTGTAAAAACATGCATTTAAAAGTTTTACCCTAATAAAATGGCCATACAGTATTTTTTATATATTTATTTTTTCAGTCACCAGGTTTAATTTAATTTTAGTTTTATTATCGCAGATTGGTCCAGGGTTGATATGGGTAACTGATTCTGTACTTTCCTCTCTTATGTTCAGTGTGTTGATGTTGGATGAAGCACATGAGAGAACTCTGTACACAGACATAGCCATTGGTCTACTGAAAAAGGTAAGACCAATAGATGCAAATTGCTAGCTCTTCAAAGTTACAGTTTTTTGACATTTAGATTTTATTAAGGTAAAACAAAGTCTTAGCAAGAAAAAAGAGAAAAGTAAAAAACACAAGACACTTGGAACAAAACAAAAATCACAAGTCAACATTGTGACCATGGTTTCATTTTTATGTGAAGAGAGTTTTAAGATTGGTTTCAGGAAAACAAAAACAACAAAATAACGTCTAAATATGGTTTGCATGTGATTTAGTACTAATGACTAAAAACAAAAGCAAAACATGACTTCCTGTACTCTTTCACCACTTTAAGACTAGACATGTTGGATTTAAATTTTAATGAGTAAAAATATCTTGGTTTCAGAAGTGTTTTTTTGATGCAGACACTATGCAAAAACATAGAAAAATGAATTTAGAATTGCCGACTTTGTAAGCAGACCTTAACACCTTTTTGCTGTTTGGCTCTTTATACAATAAGACAACTATGAGTAATTCACATTAGCTGGTTAATTAGTTTGATTATATCCTTAGATATTCAACCTGCTGTCAACCGCTAAACTTGATTGTTGGCCTAAATGTGCTAACTGTAGTTTGAAATCAGCCCTGGATAAAGCAAGGAACCCTCCCGGGGATGAAAGGGTTGATATTAAAGCTGTAATTGAGGAGCTCTTATAAAGGTATACTCATCAGAGGGGCTGACAACAAAGATTTAGCCTGTTGGTTTCCAGATGGTTTCAGAACTATTTTCCAACTGAAAATATCAAGAATGAATCCACAATTGTCAGCTGTTTGGTACTTGTTTAAAAGTAAAGCATATAACAGTTTTTTTTTTTTTTTTGCTAGTTAAAGCAATATTGTAAAAAGTGAAATGAAAGTTGACACATTCAGATCTCTTCGCTGAGAATAACAATTATAATATATATACTTTACTAGGGGGAGTGGCGTCTAGTGGTTAGGGCATAGAGCTTGGAATCCTGAGATTCTGAGTTCGAGCCCCACTCCCACGCACTGCCACTCTGGGTGTCTGAGCAAAGACCCTTAACCCCACACTGCTCCCCGGGTGATGCACAGTAGCAGCCCACTGGTCCCCAAGTGGATGGGCTAAATGCAGAGGTAAATTCCTCCAACCTGAAATCAATAAAGTTCAATTATTGAGACTGCTGTTATTAAATCCCAGCCCCAGAATCTCATTGAAAATAGTTTAGGATTTGACAGCAGGAAGGATTTGCAAAGGGACATTTTTTTATTGAGAAACCATGTTTGCACTGTAATTTTTATATATATTTAAAATTTTTACTTTTCTTGTTTTTTATCTTTAGTTCATATTTTGTTCCTACTTCAAAATTGAACAATGATTTAAAAATAAAAGAGTGCTCATTCATTGTTAAGTGAGTTAGTTCTTCATGTCAATCACGAATTATGTGATTATTAACCAATTTCACTCCAACCAAAACTCAATTCAGCCAACTTCTTATTCTTAAAAACTCACTCTCATCAGTTTTCTTTCACTCTGTTGGCTTTTTCTTTGATTCTTTGACAGATTCAAAAGAAGAGGCGGGACCTGAGGGTGATAGTTGCCTCTGCCACTCTTGATGCCAAGGTGACTGCCTCATTAAGATGAACAGATTTGCTAGGTTAACAGACCAACAAAGGCAGGCAGAGGAGGAGCGTAGATGAGGTGGATAAACTGATGATGGATAGATAGCCGCATCAGGTCACAGCTGCTCTCAGCATCAAGGAAGTCTGCTAAATACGCCAAATCTGACATCTATTGTGCTCTCTGTTTAAAAATGCTTTTATTTGACCCTGCAAAAATCTTTAATAACAGATTTTGTAGCATTTAAGACGTGTGCTTTAATTGTTTTGCTGCAAAGTCTTGCATGACACTGATAACTAGAAAATAAATGTTATAATGTTGCACCTTTAAAAGAAAAATAACATTCTACCTGATGTGATATTATGTAAAGAAATTCCATGAGTTCTTCAACCTGAATGAGTCTGGGGATCCCAACAAGGACACGTGTGGAATCCTGACAGTAGAGGGACGTACTTTTCCGGTGGACATCTTCTACACTGTCAGGTAGTCCAAATAGGGAGTCTGACTGGAGGAAGATATTATATTCAACCTAAAGATGTCTGCAAAGCTTTGATCTCTGGTTTGTTGTTAGTCCAGTCCCAGATTATGTGAAGGCCACAGTGGAGACGGTGATGAAGATTCATGAGATGGAAGATGATGGGGACGTTCTTGCTTTCCTCACTGGGCAGGCAAGTGATCGTATTTCTGTCAGCAAATGCTTTGTTTCTATTATCATTAAGGCATTAATATTGTTTCTTTCTTGTATTTAACTCCATTTTAGGAAGAGGTGGAGAAGGTGGTGTCCCTCCTGCAAGAACAAGCCAGAGCTCTTTCTCGATATGGTATGAAGAAACACCTGAGAATCTTGCCCATGTACTCTGGTCTACCCTATGCAGACCAAATGAAAGTCTTTGAAAGGGCTCCCCCTACTGTTCGCAAGGTAAATCTTCACCTTTCTGTGTATTTTTATTGAAAAGTAGAATTATTTGGGTAAATCCCATCAATATCACTCAATTTATTTTAATCACACATCTGTGATTAATCACACATCTGTGATTATAAGTATTAACTTTCTTTAAATTTCTATGCAAGATAAAATACAAGGGGTGAAAATTGGGGTTATTCTTCCATTCATACATCCTTGCTTCTGAATTATTAGCTTTCCAGAAATCCTCCTATCTACGTGCCAAACTGGGTCTTTTTCATACTTTGGCAAAACAATTATTAAGCCAGCGCCTGATCAAACATTTTCTATGTTATTCGGTTGAATCTCTAATAGTAATGTGTAATATTCGCGTAGTGGCAGTTTTGTAGTAAAAATTAAATATTTCTTTGTTGATATTTTGATACAAAGTTGTCACTCTGCTAAGGTTCCCATTTTCAAAATTTAAATGTGAAAAAAAAAATTAAAAATAGCCATTGTCTGTATCCTTTAGATTGATCTGTGATTTCTCATCCTTTTTTATTACGTGAAATAATCCACTACAAGCTGGAGTGAACTCTGGGCTTTTCTGAGACCGTTTTGCTCTGGTATTTACTTTTACACGATTCTCATCATTTTAATATTATAATGCTCGGCTTAATTTGTATTTTTTTTTTTTACTTTGCTGGTCCATATAAGATGACATCTATTATGTATATTTTTTTTCCTGGTTTCTATGCTTGATGTCAGATGTGACCTCAAGATTCAATGCTAGACTGAAGTCAGAGGGGTTCAACAGTTTGCTTTAAAGTGTACACATTACTACTGCTAAGTTATTACGCCGTTATAACAATGGAATTAACTTTCTGACAACTTCTGATTACAGTCTATTTTTTTTATTTTTTATGGATACCTTTTTAATATCTAATGGTGTTTCAAAAGGATATAGTTTTAGTCCCCATTTTATTGGCTATTCTTATAAACAAAGTTGAACACTTATATACTAAGAGTAATTCGCACTGTGAACCCCACCCTCTATCTGTATATTAAGCCTTAACAGGAAGAATTTCATTCGATGCTAAAGTGGGGTTAACCACTTCAGAACTGTGCGCGGGCATCCTCTATAAAATTGTATATTAACAGCTCATTAAGTTATTATAAACAGTCTTTAGCTAAATAATAACACATACCGGTATGTATAATGCTGATATTTTCGTGTTTAATTTTTCTTTCCAGATTGTGGTGGCCACAAACATAGCTGAGACGTCTATCACTATAAATGGTATCATGTTTGTCATCGACTGTGCATTTGTGAAGCTACGGGCCTACAATCCTCGCACTGCCATTGAATCTCTGGTGGTCACTCCCATCTCAAAGGCCTCAGCCAGCCAGAGAGCTGGGAGGGCAGGACGAAACCGACCTGGGAAGTGCTTTAGGCTATATACAGGCACGTGTGGGTTGATGGAAAGGAATTACAAGAAAGTAACCTAGGAAACCTAATCCCTTTTGAATAATCTCTCATTTGCTTTTTTTTGGTATTGTTTCTGCTTCCTTCAACAGAGGAGGACTACGAGAAGCTACCTGCTGCTACCGTTCCAGAGATGCAACGCTCTAATTTAGCCCCTGTAATCCTGCAGCTCAAAGCATTGGGGATAGACAATGTTCTGCGCTTTAGCTTCCTTTCTGTGAGTTTCTCCTCCACTTTGAAAGAAACTTGACAAAATATGTAACAATCCATAAGTGATGTACGGACAAGTTGGCATAGCACAAAATGAAGACGGGGTGGAAAAACCCCGATCAAATTCTGATTTTAATTTTATTGCAAAATTTTCAAATTCAAGATACAGAGTACCAACTCAGTGCTCTAAATCAGTGATTCCAAACCGGGGGTACTCATACCCCTAGTGGTCCACGAGTGCATTACAAGGGATACATCAAAATATATATATTTTTAATGTAGCTAAATAAAATAGAGCTGGGATCTGTTTTGCTTTCTGAGGACCAAATTCAAAAAGAGGAAAAGGCTGGATGTAGAGAAAAGCCTGGGATCAGCTGGTTTTCACACTGAGCTATCGGAGCTCATCAAAGCAGCTCAGGTGTCTTGATGAAAACGAAGTAAAACTAATTAAGTCAGTCTGACTATAACTTTTGTTCTGTGTTTTGCTCCCAATTTATCAAGTTTAAATACGATTATGGGAAAGTTTATGAGAGGAGCTCCAGTTTTATAAATACAGGTTCATAATATGATTTTATTTTTTATTTATTTTGATTGCTTACAAACTTTCAGACAACATATTAATGTTTTTTTTATTTGAGATGGAAAGCATAAAATGCCTAATATTTAAGTGCTAAACGTAAATGATTAAGTAAAGTAGTTTTAATGTATAATTAGTTAGTTTACATTCCACAATCATCAATACTTTTGACTGAGAGGAGTACTCATAATTCACAAAGGGGTACACAAGTAAAAAAAAAAGGTCAGGAAAAACTGATCTAAATGACAGTTTTGGGGTTATTTCAGAGGTTAAATTTAGCCTTTAAACTCGGGCTGTTTTGGATCATAAAAACACAGCTGGCTTGCATCTGCATATCCGGGCTTTGTTTGGCTGCACTGCTGTCTTTTATTATATGTCGGCCAATAAGCTGCGTGCTTGAAAAAAGCACATAGCTACTTATGAAGATGGACTATTTCTTTTTTCACCCAAGATAACTATGTTTACCTATTGTGGAGGAAAATAAAAGATAAATGATAAGATAAAAAAAAAAAAAAAAATGTAACCAATATGTTAATGTCAGACGAAGTTGCAGCCATGATGCAACTTGCAGACACAAAAACTATGTAGAGATAAAAAAGAAAATTAAATGGTTGACATTTAACAGTTTTGTAAATGTCAAGTCGTTAGCTTTTTTGTGTTCTTGTTCAAGTTTGTGTTGTAGGTTTTTGAACATATGAAAGAAGCCCCAAAAGAGAAGATAAGTGCAGTGGAACTTAAATAAACATTTTTTGGGAGGTCTGCAGCAAGCTATAGAAAGTTATTCACTTATCAACCTTTTTTTCCTGTCCAGTTGTCTCCCAGTAAATGTAACAAATCTTCCAAAGCTCATTTCTCCTCAAAGAACCGTAGATGGTTTCAACATTTAAATGGTCTTATCTTTTTCAGTTATTCTTTTAATTTCCACAAGTTTAACATCAAGCTGGGACTCCACTCCTTCCGGATCTGTAAACTCGTAATTGTCCTGGGCTGACTTGTTTGTGGATTTGCCTTTGCCTTTCACATATGCATCATAGTGTCTTGAAAATAACAGTCAATTATGGTCTTTGAAGATCTAAACCACTGATTATTTCTTAGATACACCAGATGTGATTTAACTGTCTTTTGTGGGGTTTTTTCAGCCTCCTCCAGCCCAGACTATGGTTCAGGCTCTGGAACTTCTTTACGCTCTTGGAGGTGAGAAATATTTTGCTCATCAGCAGTTTGAAAACAGGGGTTTTCCTTCAATGCATGACTCATTGCATATGTTTTTGCCTGAACATCACACAATGTTTGCATCAACAGAATGCTTCCTATTTACAGTCTACGTGTTTCATGGCAGGTTTGGACCATTACGGCCGTTTGACTGACCCCATGGGTGTGCGGATGGCGGAGTTTCCTCTCAGCCCCATGTTTGCTAAGATGCTCCTAGAGTCTGGAAACTTTGGCTGCTCCAAAGAGATAGTTACCATAGCTGCCATGATGCAGATCCAGAATATATTTGTTGTGCCTCCGAATCAGAAGAAAGATGCCGTAAGAGATTTATTTTTGCTTTTTTTTTCATTTTAAGCGCTTTGCTCTTCTTGAGCTTAAAAACTACCCTGCTTTTTGGCAATCTGTCCCCTGCAGGCTCGTGAACACAGGAAATTTGCAGTCGCTGAGGGAGACCACCTCACTATGCTGAATGTATATGAGGCATTCATTAAGGTACAGCATGTGGACACAGGCAGTTCAGTCAGTGGCGGTTAACTCGCCATAATGTGGTGAACTCTCATAAGTAGATATTCATTGGGACCTTTTTGTTTGCTGTATTTCCTGCAGCATCAGAAAAGCTCCCAATGGTGTCAGGAGCATTTTCTGAATTACAAAGGTCTTGTCCGCGCCGTCACAGTAAGAGAGCAGCTTCGCCGTCTCATGAACAAGTTTAAAGTGCCACGAACTTCCAGTGAAGGTAAGACTTCTTCATGATTATGTTAAGTTCAACAAAATAAGGATTTTGCAAGCAGTCAGGATTGTAGCATTACTTGTCTGTATGTGTTTGACAAACTCATCTCGCTGTCTGTTTTACACAGGTGACCCAGATGTGATCTTGAGGTGTATTGTGTCTGGATTCTTTGCTAATGCTGCTCGCATTCACCACTCTGGCTCCTATCGGTGACTATCCAATTCAGTCAGGGATAAGCCATGTTTTTAAGCTTTAAGCCTCATTATTAAGAGTCTTTTGTCTTACCAGAACTTTACGAGATGATCTTGAACTTCACATTCATCCCAGCTCTGTGTTGTATGGAGAGAAGCCTCCGAAGTGGTCAGTATGTTATGTTTCACACAATCTTTCCAAGTGCTCACTATGTAATGTGCATTAGTGGCTAAATTAGCAAAAATGTGTCAATCTTTTTCACACATATTAATATCAATCATATGTCAATCAAATACGTAATAGTGCACTGACTTGGAAAAACATCTAAACATGTAGAACATGATTACATATGAGCTGTAATCTTAAAGAATGGGGTAAAACCTTTAATGTTCTAAATGTTCAAAGCTGGTATCGCCCAAAAGGCTGCCAGCTGTAAACATTGTTCTGCAAAGTTTTTACTAATGCGTTCTGAAGGCGAACACTTTTTACTTTAGAAGAATAAACCCCACCCTCCCTTTCCTCTACCCAACACTACTCCGTGTTAATCCATCAGATAAAAACCACTCATTACACCGAGTTTTGTTAGGAAAAAATGTAAAAGAAATTCTAGAGGAAAGAGTACTTTTTTTTTTTTTTTTACTCCCTGTTAATACGGATGTTTTTTTCCATCCTTTTCTGAAAGTCTTTGCTTTAATCTTCTCAGGGTCGTCTTTAACGAAGTGATGCAAACCTCAAAATACTACATGCGTGATGTGACTGCTGTGGAGTCATCCTGGCTGGTGGAGTTGGCCCCTCATTTTTACAAGCAGGCTAAGGTAAAAAAAAGAAAAAAGAAAAAAAAAATCTATTCCACATTCACTAAATATTTATTCACTGTTTTGATTATTTCCTGCTCATTGTTGTTCTTTCATTTTTAGCATGGTTCGCTGGCCAGCAAGAGATCTAGAGTCCTCTGAATAAACCATCTGCAGAAACCCAAAGGGAAAGCAAGACAGAGTTATTACTGTGCTCCCATCCATTCTCATTGTATATATGAAGATATGATGTATATTTGTTGTTCACGTCAAACCTATACAGCTCTTCACACTGTGGCGGTGCTACGATAGAGTTAGTGTCAGCACTTGTTAATTTTCTAGCTGGTTTGTTTGTTTACATAGAAACGAATGTTTAAGGAGGCCAGGCTGGGCCTGAATGGCACCCATTAGAGCATTTGGTTCACTCACACCACTAGAAATATATTCTATACTCAAAGCAGGCTCAGGTTCAAGCTTCAGCTCCTGTGCCACAGGCCCAATCACACCTGGCTTCAGTATTTTTTTACAGATATGTTGTAGAAGAAATATTGAATGACGATAGACTGTGAATTGTTTCCCAATCATTGATTCTTTTTTTTTCCTCCAGTATTTTTTTCCCATCATGTTCTTCTTTTAAATCGGTTATCTTCACTTTGATTTTGCCCTGTTGAATTACTTTCATGTTGACCTACATATTTTATTTCAGGGTTTTTCTTTATATTTTTCGTCAGCATCGGGCTCTCTTGATACTGTGAAGAAGCTCCAGTATAGCTCAGATTTAGTGGCCTTTTCACCACACTGTGCCGATTGTTTTTTTGTTTTTAAACAGCCTCTATGACATTTCACTTTCAGAGGAAATATGTAAATACTCCCAGAATAAATGTATCGCTGTGAAACTAAATTAAAAAAGAAGTGCCATTTAGAAGTGCTGTGATGACAAAAAAAGCATTTAGAGACACAACCAGGAATTTAGCCATAGCAAACAACTATACACACTGTTTTTTTTTTTTTGTTTTTAAGTGTCTTAATTTATGCTTGGTTATAATATTTTATTAACCTGTAAACATTCCATGTCATCTGCATGAACCTAATTTTTGTCATATTTTTGCTCGGACCCTTAAAGCTTTACTTCACTAAGTCCACTGCTGGAATGGCACAAATATTGATATGTCTACCTTTTTGTCATTTATATGGTGGAAACTGTCTTTAGACTAGTTCAGTAAATCCGTAAAGACACCAAAAACAGATAAGATGCACTCAAACCTATTAGATTATAGGATCAAGTACAAATGCATGTTAAATGGTACTCTTACAAAGACCTATTCACTTTGTGGTTGTATTCCAAGACAAACCTGTTACATTATTGAGCATCCTCCTTTGTGCAGATGCACATGTAAGGCAGCAAACAGTAGTCGTGTGTAGCAGTTTAACTCTGAGAGTAAAACCACCATCTGTCATTTTCCTGTGACACTCTACAATAAAGCCTTATTGTCATACACTTAACTGTATGCTTGTTGCTTTAAAACAATCCAATTGGTTCTGTTTTACTTCTCATGTAGCCTGTTCACCAGGAGGTGTCACTGTTGTTTGACAAATACTCCTAAAGCTTCAGCTAGAAGTAAATTCAGTTAATGCTCGGGTATTAGTGTCTGAATGCATTTAATCTCTGAGGAGAGTGTTTTCACTGTTAGCAGATGTCAGGTTAATGATGCAGTGTGCAGCGTATGTGCGACTGCACTTGCAGTTATGTGTATGTTTTAAAAACTATGGATGTGGGCATTTAGAAAGTATGTAAATCCATTAAAACCAGTTTTAACTCTGAAGACTGTAACATTTGCACTTATCTACTGAGTATATGTATATTATATTTAATTTTCTTTTATTTTTGGCAAATCAAGTTTTTATATGTTGCATTATTAATAAATAGGCTTTGTAAAAAGCTTTAAACGACATGAGTGGTAAGAAAGAGAAGGATATTAGTATACAGTTATCAAAGGCTAATTTAAATCTGCCAACAGATTCTGGTTTGATTAGAATTTGCATCCTTTAAGTCTTCAAACACTTCAAAGAGGTAAAACAGTTCATGAGTCAATTTGTTTTAAAGAAATGTTGCTGTAAGTTAGAAATTAGGAGCAAACATTTTATGTATATTAGAGGTTTGCTTAGGGGTTACATGACATTCACACATCAAACACATCACTGTGCTGAATAGACTAGTGAGGTGCCTTATAAATACTATACTTATTTATTTATTTATTTTATTACCATGGTCTGTGTAAATACTGTTTTAAATCGGTTGAAGCGTGTCCTTCTAAGCCATTTTTTAAGACGCCTGTAAAAAAGTTGTCAATCTGTTGAACGGCTGAAGACTGGACCAGAACAATGATTCAAAAATCCTGATCAAACTGGCTAGAAGAGAAAATATTAAATAGTCTGTAATGATATATATCTCTGCAAAAGCAAAATGGACTTTAAAAGAACTCGACGTGAAGAAATGCTAGAAAATATTTAGATAACGAAGCAATGCTGCATGAAAAATAGCAAAGACCAATGACAACACATCTAAGTTATTTCTAAAAAGTAGGTATTAGAACATGGTTAATAGCTTTTTTAATGCCTGTGAAACCGAATAAAAAATCCCACAGATTAATCTTTACCTTTTCTACTTTAATCACCTTTTTTTCTACATCAATGAAAACAACAAAGGGCAGAGAAAAAAACAAGGATTTATTTAACAGTGATAAAACTATCAACTCCTAAGCTATTTCTAATATGAATGGATCATGATATTAAGTATGGAAAATCATCTGATTTACTCTATAAAAAGTTCTTCAGTACATAGTTTGACTATGAAGCTTGATTTAACATGACTAATTTGCACCATATCCTTTTTCCATATTTCCCAAGAAGTGATTTATGTTTAAACCTTCTGATGCTTTTCCTTCGGGCCATATTTATAGGAAGCATTTGTAAAGAAATCTCTGTGCATGTGTTTTTGGCTGTATGGCAAAGTGTGATTAATTAATCACCGACAGATGCTGTTAAGTTCTGTCTGCTGCCTGATGTTAAATGATGACCCACTTTCAAAGAAGCTTTATGGATTTAAATTGTGATAAGATTGTGTACAGTTGCAACTCAAATCAAAAACAAAATTAATCCTCTGATTGAGAAATAAATCACCTTTTGAGATTCTCCATTCTAACAGTGGCAGGCTACTAAAAGGGTGCACACTAACTCTGGAAGCAAACCTTCACCGCAATTATTGGAGCGCATGTTTATTTTTATGCATATGTTGCATGTTTTAAATACAATATATCTTTCTGTTGATGTGAGGATCAGATGGCGGGTTATGATGCAGTGGGGCTTCGGAAACCGTTTCTTTTCCAGGTGAGAAAGATGAGCACACATTTTCAATCAGTTTATTTTCCTAACCTGTTGCCATTTACTGTAATTCTTAATGTTACTTTTCCCTAAGGAAAAGCACTCAGCGCTGTGTTAATGGGCTGAAACATATGTACTTTATAATATTTTTCCAGAGGCTTTGAACTGATTAAATGTTCTCTTCACAAACCTCATGATTTATTTTTAATAAGCACTACGTGAATGCTTTGTTTCTCTCACTTTATTGAAGTTAATTTATCTCAAAAACAACCTAGTAATAAATAAATGTAAATCCTCAGTACTCCTCAAAGATTTTAAAAATAAATACATTAGTATTTAAACTAAGTTTTGCAGTTTACCTTTTAAATTTGACACTAATTGCATGATGAATAAGAAACAAAATTATATCTTTGAAGGTATATTTATTCAGTTAACTTGAGTGCAAATGTCAGTCCCATAAGATCTAGGCCTATGCAAACAATCTCTTTATTGAACCCTGCAAAATTTTTGATGTGCCTGAAGAAGAAAGATAAAAGGCATTAATTTTTCCCTCACAGTGAGGATATATATTTGAAAAAACATAAGCTTTAGTTTTGTTAGCATGAGCTGATTGACAGTTAACATTGGGGGAGTTTTGGCCTAGTGGTTAGAGCAGTGTGCTTGTGCTCTGAGAAGGTTGCAAGTACATGGTGAATCCAAACAGCCTGCACTCTGGGTCCCTGAGAAAGACCCTTAACCCCACACTGCTCCCTGGGTGCCACATAATGGCAGCACTGCTCCTCAGGGTTAAATGCAGAGGCAAATTTCTCCAGTGTAAGTTTAATAAATGTAAATTACGGTATTATTATAATTATCATTGCAGATGGGGATCCTAGTAGAGCAAATACATAAACTTTTTGAAACAACAGAACTTTAAAAAACCTCTAGGAAATCTGGTTGACTTTGTTATAAAAAAAAAAGTATTTTGGTAAATTAAAACTAAAATATCTCACCATTGGGGTGGGAGCTGTAAAGGAAAAATTATTCATGTATCTGAGCCAAACACTGCAAAAGTGATCTAGAACTACCGTAAGTAAAAATGTCTGAAAAGAAGTCTATTTAGCCTTAATTTGAGTAGGTCAATAAGACAACTAGCCAATAGAATGGGTATTTTTACTCTTAAAATAAGATCATTAGATAACATGCACTTGAAATAAGACAATGCAATTGATTTTGTTGTTCTTATTTTAAATGTAAATTGTCTTGTTCCATTGACAAAGCGTCTCAATTAACTTCAAGAAAAAAATGCACTTATTTTGGGAAAAAAAGTGACTTTTTTAGATTTTAATTTTTTTGCAGAGTTTGAGACAAATCTGAATATGCAAAGCTGGTTGAACCTATAAAAGACTTTGATTATAAATCCATATGTCATTGACAAAAATATACAACTTTGTGTTGGTCAATCAAAATAAATACCCGGTGATTTATTGGATGTAACATGACAAAATGCAAAATGTCGGTATGAATACTTTTGAATAGGGCACTGGAATTATTGATAGCATATGATACTAAACCACATTACCTTTTGACTGTTTAGTCTGTTGTTTGGTTGGTTGTAAAGCTTATTAATCAAGCATTAAAAAGTTAAATTAAAAGCTTTTGCAACCATGACATTTTCTACAGACTTTAGATACATTTTTCTCTTTTATTCTAGGTATCAATTGTGGCTGAAAGGGAAAGTGTCCTCTTCCACCTGATCTCCATACAAAAGACAAAAACAAGTAAGACTAGAACGGCCACATTAGTACATATGTTCTCCTGTTTCGCTCAGTTGCCCATTAGTGTTTTAGAAGCACATACGTGTGAGGTGACAGCCGGAGGCCTTGGTGATTAATAGCATGCACGTGACAGAAGCGGGGTGGCAGTTTAAACAGGTTGTGAGTATGTACTTGAGCATTTTCACGTCATATTTCAGCTCTGTCAAAAAATCATTGACATGTTCCGTCTAATACAAGAAATGTTTAACTGTTTTATAGGGGAAAGATGGGAAAGCAAGTCATGTGTGACATGTAATTACCCCTGTTCAAAGTTTGTTCATGTTTTGAAAGAAAACAAGTGGTTAATATTTCTCTACTCAGTGAATAATTAGTAATGAATGCCTTTACTTGTTTTTGGATTATTTTTCTGCCTTACAAAAGTATCAGTAGCTTTTAAAACTTATTTTTCTTTCTAGATCCACAAGCTCAAATCTGTTTTATTGTCATTTATTGTGATAGACTTTTACAATGTAGTTAATAATTTGAAAGAGAAAGGAAAAAAGTGGTTTAACTTTTTTGCTAGTAGATCACTAAAGACTGATGTGCATTTGTATTCAGCCCTTTTACCATAGATAAAACCATGCATGAGTTTGATGTTCTCTTGGCATCCATTTGCTGTTTACAAATTTGATGATAATGAAAAAATGGCATAGCAATAACGAGTTTTGTTGAAGGTTTGCGCTGAACCATATGGGGGAAAAAGCTGCCAAATGAGAGCAATTAGAACTTTCTGGCCTACATGCAAATTGTTGTGTGAGCTGGGGTGCAGAACTCGCTTGCATCCATCGCTGTGAGAACATTATCCTCATGTTTAAACATAGTAGTGGTAGCATCATGTTGTGGGTATTCCTTTCCTCAGCTGGAACAGAGTTGCTATTCAGTGTTGATGAGAAGATGGCTGAAGCCAAATAGAGGGTGATCCTCAAAAAAATCTGTTGCTGCTGCAAAAGACAGTAGATAGACAGCAAGAGCTACAGTAGTGTTTAAAACATTTTGGAACTTAATGACCATGTTAATTTGAGGGATATTTACATAATTATAGATCCAAGAACATTAGAAGAGTCTTCCGTATTTGGCTTCATAAGAAACAACTACTACAATTTCCTCATTCCTTCTTAAGAAAAACGTTTCTTTTGTCACAATAGCAAAGATTGTGGTCCTTCTTTTATTGAAAATGCTTGCTGCAATTGGAAAAGTTTCATGTGGCTACTTTTAAAGTTTGCCTTTAAATAAAAGGGGGTTATTTTCTGTTGTATCAAGATTTAATTGTTCATGGATATTTCTGTCTTAAATGATTAAACTATTTTTAGAAATGGAGTGTTGATTTGCATTACCGTATATTTTTTGTGATGACCGGTCTAATTTTCTTTCCATATTTGTGTCTTTAAAAAAGAGCAAATCAAAGTAAAGAACCTGTGGTAAGACTCAAAAGTTGTCCACAGATGCTAACTATCCAGTCTGATTGAGTTTAAACAGTTTAAAGGAAGAATGATTACAAGACTCTGGATGTCTGGTTGATGCATAGCCCTAAGGAGTGTAACAGTGTTTTTAATCAGGTGGGGCTTAATACATATGTCTACCAATTTATAAAGAATATTTGAAATCAATAGATTCAAATATCAGGTGAGATTTTGTTGCAAAATACTTTTAATTGTGTGGTTTCAACATGCAAAGATGTGAACACCATGAATACCTGAAGGCTCTTTGTGTATATGATGCATAAATGTTTAATGTATTAAACAAAACACACAAACATTATAAGAAACTTCTGCAGTCAGTAGCAATTTCCAATTCTTAGGCTTTTTCTAAACAGCTTTGTTCATGGAGTGAAAAAAAAGCACTTTAGAGGTTTCAAGCTCCAGAGGAATTTTTATATTTGGGAGGCTGGATGCAATCAGTAGCCTGGGACTTGCAGAGGCCTCCTCGGGTGACAAATTGAAAGTGTCTCGGTCTAGTTTATAGCCCTGATCAGGTCAAACGAAAAATATTGGAGGTCTGGGTGAGGAGACAGGCCCGCCTGGCGCAGATAAATGGACTGATCATTTCTTATTGAGAAACAATTCCTAAAAGGTAGTTTACTGTGTGACTGGAGAAGCGGCGAGCGGAGAGCAGAACACGCGCCCACTGCTCCCTCCCTGACCCTTCCTCTGCTGCCGGGATTAAATGGATAGAGAGAACGCACGTTTCTGATGGCACTCCTCCGCTGGAGAGACACTCCATTTGTTATGAAGTAGGGGGTTCTGATGAAGTGTAGGGAGCTCCTTTTTTTTCTTTTTTCTCCCCTTTTTTTCATCCTCCCTTTCTCCGGCACTACAAGGCCGGCCTTCAGTCTGCTTCACATGAAATGGATGGAAGGAGCCGATTGAATTTTACACTCCCCTGGTCATGATTAATGTGTTTGCTGTGGTGTATCTTAGCAGTGAGATTCTAACACCACTATGTGGCGCTAGAGCTCCTCCATCTCT
>NW_015150641.1:928636-971227 GCF_000732505.1 Cyprinodon variegatus | reverse complement strand
ATATATATATATATATATATGACACATAATATTTTATTTTAACTGCTATCATTTGAAACTTTGGGACATTTTAATTGGATAATACTTTTCAACAATAAAATAAAACAATATTGATTGTACTCTAAATACTGAAAGCAGGGTAATTTGTGATCTAAGCGACTAGTAATTTACACGTATTTGGTCATACAGCTAAATCAATACATTCAGCTGTACCTATTGTCTCCATTGCCACAGATGCATATATTTCAGCTCTGAGGCACGCATACTAACAATACAAAGATTTGCCAAATGATGGATCACTTTCAGGAGCTAAGTATTTTCCAGCATGGGACCATGAAAGGATTCCATCTGCGCAATAAGGAAGTGGTACTCCCCCAAAAAATCAGAGTGGGGGTTTGTTGATGCGAAAGGTGAACAGTGGCCAAGAGGTCATCAACGTTCTGTTGGCAATAGCTGAAGACTTTCAAACTTTGTCACATTCAGTTAGGTTTAATAACAGTGTTCCCAGGCCCAAGCAGCTGCACCATAGTCTTACATCACCAAGTGAAAAGCAAGGCATTCGATACAGTGTTGGAAAGCACGCTGCCACTAGACTCTGGAGTATTGCACACCTGTTTACCGTAGTGATGAATCATAACTTTTTCTGGGTTTAGAGGATGTGGAGGACATCAGCACTTACCTAATTACATTGTGTCAAATGTAGAGTTTGGTAACACAGGTAGTATTGTTTGGGATATCTTAGAGGAATTCGAGTTTATCTTTAAGAAAGCGTCATTGCTGCAGGATATCAAATCGTTTTGTACAAAACTATGCTCACAGATCTATAGAGATGGTATGGAAATGGCAATGTCATTTCAAACATGACTTTGGTAAATAAGAACATAGATGACCAAGTTTGATGAACAATTACTTTTATCTTGCACAAAGCCTCTACTGAAACCTGATAGTGCACATTTGAGGTAAATTAAAGAAAAGGCAGGCATTAACGATATTAATGAATAAACTGGAAAAGGTTCATTTTATGTCAAGTGAACTGCTGTAATATCCTGCTTAAAAAAATTAAATTAAAAAAAAAAAACATCTCACGTGGGAGCAATCCGAAACATCAAGGTTCAGTTTTTTCTAGAGGATAAAAGTTTCTAACGTTTATTATTTTCTTTCTTACAGTGTCCCCACTGCAAAGTCCAAACAGTCAGGTATGTAGTGTAGTGTTAGAATATTTGGCCTTTTAGACTTTTCTCTTTTTTGTTTTGTTTCTGGAGCCCTTCCCTCGCAGATATCATCAGATAGTTATTAGGCTACAGTCAGCAGCAGTAATTTGAGTTGTCTTACCAATCAGGATTAAAATTGTTTACCTAGATTTAGTTATTTTAAAGACTTTAAACTACCTCTTGTTAAGCCAATGAACAGCATATTTAATATTGTTTTCAATACCTGCTCAAATATTTTCATCTTTACACATTGTAAAGGTCTTCTCACAACCTAGATCCAATAGTGCGAAATATAAGTTCTTGCAATTTTTTTAACTGATCTTAAGAAACTTATCATGCAATGTCATTGTTTGTGTTTTGGAATATTGCAGCATAACTGGTTATGGCAGTTGCATCTTTTGAGCATGTGAAATCAGAGCAGAAAAATACTTATTTATGCATTGGCTTTGATTCAAATAAACGCAAAAGGTTCCTACTGATGACACAGTAGCATTATCCCCAGGACTATAGGAATTGAGTCAGTGTCATAACCTATTTGGTGATAAGGAACCTGGCATTAATGGCTGTGAGGCTGGCAGGTAGCGCACTGGATTTACTGAAGTCCTTTATATGAGAGATCAATAAAGTGGTAACTGAGTGGATGAGCAAGACTAAGCAGGAATAGGAGCAGGTTTAATTTTGCATAAATAATGTACTGAGACAAGAAAGGGACCTCAAACTGTTGAAGTCAAAAAAGCGTATCAGCCTTCGTCTTAGTAATTCATTTCGTAATGTTAAAATAGATTTTTCATTGCAGATTGCCGTAATTTTATTTATTTATATTTGCATACAATAATCTGTTTCCTCCATATTGTGCACATATTAGATGCTTATATAATAGTAGCTCCCATTGAAGTCATGTAAGGAGATTTTAAGTCACCCAAAAGCCTTTTTTCCACAAGCACCGCTCCTTCCAAACCCTGCTTTGATCATCAGGACTTCAGGGGATGATGGATGAAGCTGTCTCCCTCCAGGTTGTCATAACATCTGTTGCATCATGCTCACCGCATCCAGCTTAGCGGATGCCTTCATGCACACAGATCCTTCCTCCAGCTCATGTTTGCCGGCACCTTGGTGGAAAATGGTGGGAGATAGAAAAAGAGAAACCTTCCAGTTTAGCTAGTTTGTTACATGTAAAGAGTTTAAAAGGCATGTGCTATAAGCTGTATTTCACAACCCCCAGTGAAAGAGATGACCCAGGCCTCCTGTGGGTGTGGGGTCAAGGTATAAAGATAGGAGCGAAGAGATAAGTGGAGATAAAAAACAATAGAAGAGTGACGAAGGAAGAGATGGCCGAATGAGAGAGAAATCAATAGGAAATCAGTGTTTGGGGAGGGCCTGTTGTTTATCAGGTGACACGGTTAAACAGCGTTAAGGCACTAAAAGTGAAAAATAAGGGCCATCCTCATGCTAGTATTGATCACAGCCGAATGGGGCGGCAGAAGGTCGAAGCCACTAATAAAATAAGACATATCTAAGTGGGAATCAGCCAGGGATCGATGGGCGTGATGATCAAGGCCAAAAACATCTTCACTGGGTTTTAAGTTTGTCCTGCATTCCTAGTACCCTGTTAGGTACCCAGTGTGACTTCATGCTCAAGTTACTGAAGTTCAGGGTCTTTTAGATGGCTTTTAGGACTGGACGTCTCATCTGGAGAGGAGAGGAAATAGAAAGAGCCTGGGGGAAGATTTTATCGTCTAGTTATTCTTTCTTCCTATTTGAAAACTACTGTTTAATTTTCTACCCACTCCAAATCCTTAACTGTATATGACTGAAATTATCTCCTGGTTAAGTACCAAAGAAAAGTTTATTAATTGACTTTCATTGCTTGTGGTTCTAGCAATATAGGATCTTTCTGGCCTCTGCAGGATTTCTTCACATGTGGTTAAATAAACACTTGTTCACATTAAGTTATTTGGTGTTTAAATAGGCTTAAATTCTTTTCTAAATGCTTAGAAAAACAAAAAATATGAAGTATTCAACTAAGAACTAGATAGACAGGATTGGATAATTTTTGTTTGGATTCAAATGTTACTTAATCAAACTGGAAGATTTAATCTGGATTGATTTAATTGTATATCATCAGATGAGTTTACTTTTACTGTGAATTGGCACTATCTACAGCATACATTTTACATTTCAAATCATTAATAATATTCCTGCTACACAATTATATATTGACTAGATTTTCAAAACATGTATATTAGATTTGAATAAACAATCTTGTACATAAAGGAGATTCAGTTTTAAGCAGTTTGACTTTGAAATCAGGAGTTGATTTCGATCTTTCCAGGTTGAACAATTTTTTGCTTAAATGGAGTTTTTAATGTGTTGATCTAGGGGAGCTTACAGAGGCCTGTACAATGAAATTAGATGCTTCATATGTTCAAAAAACATAAAGCTTTACCTCTTAATATCCACCTAATTTCAGGGAAATTCGCCTATTTTGCATACCCAAATGGAAAAGCAAATAACTGAGGAACTGTAAGCCCAAATTACATGTGTGATACGTTATTTGAAAGCTAACACCCTCCAGTTTCTGAATATATACGTGAAAATTGGGTGAGTAAAACACCCAAGCTGCATCAAGTCTAGGCTACATCAGTTCAAACATGACTCAAAGTTCTTTTTTTTTATTCTCGAAAATAATAAATCTTTTTTGAACAGCAGTAATAAAGACATGCTTGCTTATTGTGGCTGCTTTGTCATGGTACATTTCGACATGCTGCTATAACTGTCCTTTGACACTCGCTATGTACATAAAATCACCTAGGTGGTTGAATTGTGGAGAATCTAAGCTTTCCAAAGATGTCTAACGTGTCTATATTGGTAAACATTTTACCAGTGTAATTTTCATGAGTTATTATTTGTAAATGCTTTAAAACGGTGGGTTTTGAGAGTTTAATGATCCTTTTGTCTTTTTTTTGCCACTTCAGGAAATTTGGTGAGAGGAAATTGCTAAATCTAAAGGTTATTCTGCAAATTTACTGGTCGGTTCTCGTTCTGACCCTCACCTATTATCGTGAGATATAGATGTTGACCAATAAAAACTGTTTAAAGAGATGGAAGAACCTTTCTCAGTGAGGTGCATGCACTCAGCTGTAGAGACAGGGTAAGGAGGGTCATCATCCCAGGCCAGGACTAGAGTCTCAGATTCCAAACCATGTCCCCTACAGTACAAGCAGTAATCCACCTCTGACCAGGGAAAGCCTTGGAACCTCCTTGAAAAACCTGGACAGTGTAAATGGGGAGCTGTTACCACTGCAACCCATCTTCAATAAGTAGAGGACAATGAATGAGTTAAACATGCTACCTTCCTCTGGTTTGGAAATAGAAGCTGACTGCAGAGTACTGTAGCTGAGCCCAGACAAACACTGAACTTATTTAAAAAAATTCTGGGACAAGAGATGGTCCATTTGTCCCTCATTCCTTGCTTCTAGGACTGAAGTTTGACTTGGCTTTACTTATCCCCTTGAATTTGTGGTCCATAGCCAATGTCTTTCCCTTCTTCTTCTTTATTAGTTAGGATGTATAACGGCTGATGTTTTGTTGTCAACAACACAGAGAAGAAAATATTTGTGTTATTCTCTACGTGCGGAAAACACCCATTTAAAACAGACTTTATTCAGGCTGAACAAACCAGTGACAGGAAGGAAAAGTCATGAGACCCATTTCACAAAATCAAAATAAAAGATTAAGTGAAGATTTCTGGATATACGGGTCAAATTAAGCTGCAACTCAGTTTCACAAAAGCAGAAACACATCAACGTACAAAGTGAAAATACCTATTGGGTGCTTATCTAGTTTTTTTTTTTTCAGGTTAGATTACTTTTATGAAGTGATTCTTATGAGTGGCAAAGATAGGTCTGTGGTACGATTAAACCATCATACCACAGAACGACTGAATAATAGGACAGAAATATAATAGAAATCTGCCAACTGTGAGATTTCCATGTGTTGCCATGTTTCCCTCCACTGTTTATTTTTAGGTTAGGAGTTGTTCATTTGAGAAAAAAATGACAAATAACTCCCTAAAATATGATGTTTACAGTTAAGAGAAGTTGTTGGGAAATGTGTATTTTCAGATAATCCCCTTTTTGTTTGCTGAATCAATCTGTGATCAATCTAATGGTCTTTTGAGGAATACTGCATGCACTTAGCTTGGTTATTTACATGTCGAATAACATAGCCGCACCTGTGGAACCAAGCCTGGATTAGATGAAGCCAGGATTCACTCTTCACTCAAGGTCAATTCTTGCTTTATCTCTTATTCTGGGATTTCTGAATTCAGCTTTTGTGAAATAGAACCCAGAACATGACCCAAGTCAGAAGCCAATGAGAATCCAGTGAGGACACACTGAACACAGCAACTCACAGAGGCAAGTGGTGCACAATGACACACAAGAGACAAGAAGCAGTTAGGACAGAACGAGCACAGGAAGGCTGGCGGTGCAAATAACCCTTGGAAACATACTCTAATGAACTAGGAGGCGACATTTTTGCATGGAATAGCAGACAGAGTATTATAAATAGGGCTGAGTAACAGCTGGGGGGAAGGAGGGTGATTGGAAGAGTACCAAGGTGCACGGAGTCTAACCGAGCTCAGGCAGGCAAACACACAGAATGCACCTATACACCACAATGACCACAAGCATTTAGGCATGCAAGTATACAACCGATTTTACAAAGTGCTTGAAATATACATAAATATTGCACCCATGTTGTATTTCAGGTTTAATAAATCACATCACACGGGAGGTTGGGAACTAGATTTTCATATCTTCTCAAAGCTCTTTGCTAACTTTGGTATATTCTATACATTTGTGAAAGCAACACAATAAATGAACTGGGCCTGCATACCTGGATGCAGAAGGTTAGTAGATATTGTGTGTACTATCAAGTTTGCATGTGTTTTTATAACATCAAAAATTAAGCTCTATAGATACAAGTTACACCCCTCTTAAATCCTCTCCTGCTACACCTTTATGTATGGCAAACCAAATGGCACAACACAGAAAATAACATTTCGACAGTCTTCATGGTGGAGGTGCTTACAAAGATGCTCAGTCCTGTAGTCATCAAGGAATGATTGCTTCTATTTAATTTTTTGCATTTTCTTTGTCAACTGATGGTGAATTTGAATTAATAGATTTGCAGTTGTCTTCCCTCATGTCTGCTCTATAGCATATCTACCTGTATCTGCTACAAAAAACCCACCTAGATGTGTAAATCAAGCACTGACCAGTGATGATGGGTTTTAAATAGTTGACATTCGGGGTTATTTATTAAGCTAACATGCAGGCAGGTGTGTTAGCAACAACTTTTTTCAAAGACTTTTCTTTAGTTCAGCAAAAACATTGGAGATTGTGCCTTGGTTGATGTTGCAAAGAAAAGAATATGACCAGAACTTTTGCTCAGGACAGTTTTATTGGTTAGTTATTAAAGAAAAATAAATACCGATGTAGAAAAACTAAACAACTAAACTGTCTTTATTGTCTGAAGGGTACAGTGTTTTTTTCTGCCATCTCCACGTTTTTCCAGGGTCCGTACTGCAGTGTGTTTAACAAGTGCTACAAGTAAGAGGCGACTGCAGAGAGAGCACTGTGACAAATAGCAGCAGATCATGCAGAAAATGTGCAATGCTAAACATCAGTTACTGCACATGGGAGAAATGGTGTGTTTGTGCAGTGTTTGCTGTCCAAGGAGTTCTGGAGGGGAAATGGAAAAAAAAAAGAGTTGCTCTCACAGCTGGGGACCTGCAATTGAATACATGGCTTAATTTTAACAGTTAAAAAAAAAAATTATGTCGAGGAGGGCAGAAAATGTTGCTGGGGTTTTGAGTTTCTTTTGAAGTGCCCTGATGACGATTATGAAATCCAATAAAAACTAATTAGGAAATTAGGTGGCAGATCAATAAAGTCTGCTCCAGTGGAGCATGCTGTATGTGTGTGTGTGGGTCAGTTTCGTGTTGCCCAGGGAGTGCATAGCAGCTCTGACCTGGCCAAAGCAATTGTTACTGATACTCCTCTGTGGATTCAGCCTGCTTTACCCTCATATGGCTCTAATTTATATTTTGTTGACTGCTGGTTTCTTCACTATGTGTAATCTGATTCAGTGAGTTTTCAGTTTAGGTAATTTCATCCTTCTAATGTTGCACTTAATGTGCCCTGAAACCTCTTTATTGCACTTTATTGCTCCAGCTTTGCATTATTTACTTCATTTATTTATTTAGAACTGATTGGACAACCGCAAAAACAAGTGACGTAGTGGTAGTGCACTGACAAGTGATTGTATCATGGTTTTCTCTTTCCCATGAAAGAGAAGCTACGCTTAGATGTTGGTTTAAACTTAATAATTTAACCACTTTAACAATTGAATAATCGTAAAATACCCAAAGTAGCTGTTTTAAAGCCTATTTGCTATTTAAGAAAGAACATGTTTAACTTTTTAGATCTTTTATGAAGCGTACCAGTGTACTGATATTTCAAAAAAGCAGTACAACAGTAATTTAACTTCTAAGTTATTTGTGTGTTTAAAAAATAGAGGAAAAAAAAGCAATTTTTTTCATTGACTGAAAGAAGGCTGTGGGTTAATTGTACATTCAAGTTTTAACTGAAAAATGTTTCAGAAAGTCTTCTTAAGTTGAAAAGACTGAGGAATAGTTTAAAGAATTTTTAACAAACTGCTACCTCAAAATCCAATATAGCTTCCTAGAATGCAGTGATGACAGCCAAAGAGTTATCTAACACTAATCATGTTTTTTTTAGATTAGAGAACAACTCACCAATTTATTATTAACCCTTGGGTTACATAAACTTTTGGAGTGTTTCTATCAGAATGCTAATATGGGGGATTGTAGATGCGGTCCCTTATATTCAGATAATAGCTTTTGGCTGATATCGGAGCGATATCCGATACTAATATCGGATTGGCACATCCCTTATAAAAATGGTGTTAGACACCTTTGTAAAGGAGTGGTTATTTTAGTAAAACAAAGCATGGAAAACACTTTTTTTTTTTTAACAATTTCAAGAAACATTTATTTGTAATCAGCAATGATAGCATCTCCAAATTTAGCAACAGACACTTTATGAACCATCTTGCTTTCAAATTGAATTTTGTACACCAGAATTCTAATGAGCTGTCCAGTGATTGATCCAGGTTGGAAGTACCAGACAGAAGAATAAGCAAACTTCTGTATCCTGTTCAAGGAATTTTCTGTAGAGTTCTAGAATTTTATTTCTGTGGCAGTTTGAGGTAATTTCTACTGGTCTTAACATTTGTTTTCTATTTTTTACTTATAATCAAAAAAATTGTGCTGAAAACATTAGACAATGCTGCCCAGCAGGGTGAACACCAGAGGCATATCTGCTGCCAGTGAGCCTAAGCAACATATGCTCATCAGTCTACAGAAAGTTGGCTCATCTAATATTATGACTATTTATTGATATATGTTTTGTACAAAATTATTAAATGACTATGTACGTGTTATTAAGGTATGTAACATTTGTATCATTGACATCTTAAATGCCCAGAGTTTAAATCAAAATATGATCTGCAGTGACAACACACTTTGTGGTATGGATTGTTGGATGGCTCATTGAGCTAAGCCCAATTTCTGATTCAAATATGATCTCTGACAGAATTTTAGACAATCTCTGGTTCTTGGCTTGCTTATTTGTTAAATTGGTATTTTACCAATTTCCGAATTTCAGCTTGAACATGTTTAAGTTGGATTTAGTATAATTTTTAGATAGGAATTTCAGCTTAAGATGTAAATAAATTGCCGCTATCATTTGTTTATAGTTCACTGTTGTACACATGATCTTCTTTCTAGATCTTCCTAATATATTTTCCACTTTATTGTAGAGATTGAGTACTTTTTAAATGCTTGACATCAAAACTTCCTGTGAGTACTAGCAAAAGCAGCCACGGTGTCACTGGTGGTATTTAGGAGCCTAGGGTTTAAAACTGAGAAAAGTGGAACTGAACTGGATTTACTGTAGATTTTAGGAGTAAATGGGCTGCATAGACAAGAGTTACAATTCCAAGCCAAACCAAACGGATGGTGTTTGTTGGACAGTGCCATCCCCTTCTCTCTTCTCTGTCTGACACCACAGTCTCCTTCTTGCCCTTTTTTTGCCTCTCACCATACAGGATGGAAGGGCCTTATTTAGCGGCCGGACTCGTCTGTGTCCGTGGCTGGCGATTTGTCCTTGTCTAATTACGGCTGCTGGTTGCTGCCCGTGTGCACATGACTAATGGAGCGGCCGGGAATTGGGGGGGTGGAGGGTTGTGAGGTTACTTGCAGGGAGGGGGCAGCGGGGGAAGAGGAAGCAGTGGACGAGCAGCTCAGCCGCTGGTGATTTGTGGACCAGGCACTCTGTCATTGCCCTGCACCCATTTGTCTTCAAGAGCAGTTGGGAAGAAGAGGGGTGGAGACGGAGAGGATGGCTGAGGTGGGGGCTTCAGGGCAGAAAATGGTTTACAATGACTTCCATTTTCCAGCACTTTCATCCTTGGCCGTAGCGGTCGGCATGGTTTGCCAGAGATTGGATGGAATGGGCGGCTAAAGTGATGTAAGATATGACAGAAACCTTGACAGCTCACTGCTGCTATTTCTTTTTAGGGGACCAGCTTGATGGCCACCCTCTCTCTCCTGGGAGGGAGCCTTATCTGTTTCTCCCTGTCATGTGGTGAGAGCGGAGGCTCTATGGATTCAATGGTCCGTCGTCTGGAGTCAAACTTTAAGACAAATTTTATTTCGCATGTCTCTGACTAAGCACATACATCATCCCCTGTTTGGACTTTGACTATTTCTTTTTCTTTTGACTGTTTAGGACTTAACATACTGCCTGACCCTAAGATTACTGTTACCATTGTTAGGATAATTATCACTGATGATGTGTGAGTCTATTACACCCTAATATTAGCTGCCTGTTGCGTGTCAGAACTATTGTTTTCCCCCGTAGTTTATCTAATTAGGACAGTTCCTCTGTCTGGATATACAGTTAGCATCTTCATTCTGTACGTCGCAAAGATTTGGGAATGGAATAAAAGTGGTGTCCTTAAGCTAAGAACGTGTAATATTGTGATATGGCTGGAGCCGTGGATGTCTCCTCATCTGAAAACGTGTATGATGTAATGATGTGATGATGTGGCAGACTGGAGATGTATAAAATGTTTATCTTACTGTGAATCCTGGCCGCTTCACTAGAAGTGAGCCCGGTTGGTATGCAGCTGCCAACTGTAACTCAAATAGATTACAATTTCTATAAAATTCTGTTGTGATGTCTCATGGTTATTTAATACATATACATTATTAAGTGTTATTTAAAGAGTTTGTCCCAAGTGATCTATTTTCAGGAAAAAGTTCCAGAGAGAGAAAGCTTCAAGGTGTAAACACAGAGCTTTTGTTTAACACCATGGACAGTCATCTGGAGGTCCCCACTTGTCATTGATTGCATAATAAAGAACAGTTTTAGCTAACTTTGTCCAATCACCTCATCTCTGCTGGTTTTCCAGTGATCAGTGATCCAGTGATCAGTGATTTTCAGGTTGCAGAAGACACCTGCCTTCTTTCTCCACCTGGGGTCCTTATTAGGCTCCTGTTCATACTTCTGGAACAAAAAGACAAACAGCATGGCAGGAAATGCTAACTTGGTATTGATTTTACACAGTTTTCTACCTGCCCCCCTTTGCTCTTTCTCCAGGTCTTTTTAAGTAAATAAACACCAAATTTGTCATGTTTTTCCAGCGAGAGGAGGGGGTTGATAGAAGGGGTATGGGGTGGTGGAGAGAGGCCAGGCCCAGGCCTAGCGCTGGGTCAGCTATGATTCATTTTGCCATCTCATGGATGGAGGGATTCGAGTAGGATTGTTGAAGGGCGCCTGTGGAGCCACTCTGTGACCTCCCTTGCTCTTGTTCCTCCCCTAACGCTCCTTGGCAGCTCTGGTCCTAAATCACATGCTGTCAGCAGGTTGGCAGAACAATAGTGCAGGGTCTACTGTGCCGTCTCAGGCTCCAGTCCACTGGACATGCCTTCCTCTATCGTTAGTGTAAGCTTGTACCCTCTCTGGTCCTGCCTGGCCTCTGAAGCCCACAGGGCCTGACGAGGCGAGGGACTGGGCTTAGTGCTAAGGCATTGTGGACAGTTGGTATAAGAGCAGGGCAAAGAGATGATTTTTTTTTTTTTTACACATTCTAATTATCTATTTTCTTTGTTCTTTTAAACATTTGAAGTAAACATCAGTTTAATACATAGACACAGTAAAGGGGGTGGCTAAAACAAAAAAATAATCACGTTTATAAGAAATTTAAGATCTGTCTTAATGTATTGGTTCTTAAATCGTAGTCAAGTTTAGTTCACACATCTTTCGCTTTCCACTGAGACCGTGGCACAGTAAAACTGGTCCAAAAATGTAAATCTTCTCTTTTTAATCCTAAATCTTTATGCCATTTTTTTAATCAAATTGTTTCCTGTACAATATTTTGGAGAAAAACAATAAGCCAAATAGTTTCAA
Organism: Cyprinodon variegatus; assembly: GCF_000732505.1. Classification (NCBI taxonomy): domain Eukaryota; kingdom Metazoa; phylum Chordata; class Actinopteri; order Cyprinodontiformes; family Cyprinodontidae; genus Cyprinodon; species Cyprinodon variegatus. The sequence continues at coordinate 959,454 of NW_015150641.1, read as the reverse complement.
ACATTAATAGCTACACTAATAATTAAAAAGAGTAATCTAATTCGTACTTAAATTGTAGTTCATAGTTCATTTGCTGTTTGGTATTTGTAGTCATATCTGCTCATATATACAGTTACATGTTGTTCTATGGCAAGTATGCTGATGAAGGTTCTCAGTCATCCAGGTCAAAGTCATTCCGTAAAAATTCAAAAAATATCCACTGGACTTGGTTTCTTGAAAACCAAGTCCAGTGGATATTTTTTGAATTTTTACGGAATTCTATGGCAAGATGATGCTGAACTCATGTGTTACAGCTAAGAGAGATGCTGTCAGATTCCAGTAACAGAAATGTAAATTACATAACAAAAAACCTAAAATAGTAAACGGGCTGATGTTTGTGTTCTTAGGTGTCTTTTTAAAGTATTTATACCAACTGGATATATAAAAATAGCTTCTTAAAGCACCTTTTAGTTGTTCTCACAGAAGCAGATCTTTTGCTAGATTGAACTTTCTTTAAAATATGTCATTAACATTTGTATTGTTTTTAACCAGGTAACCTGTGCTACACAGCTCAGCAAACTAGTCTTCTTGTTGCTCTCTTTTGGCCATTGCTTTCTGTCTGCCGCTATTTCATGAATACTAAAGTTGTAGACCCATAGCTGTTATGTTGTCCCACCTCCTGAGTGATGAATCTCCTTCCTGCTTCTTTGAGTAATATCCTTCTTACCCAGTGTAGTCACTCTGGATTTTCAAATTTTGAGATGTTTTGTAAATCTTTTAACAACTCTATCCCAGATCTTTTTTTCTTTTTTCTTTTTTTTTTTTTTTTTACCTCCATCAAGGAGTTTATGTTTTTTAACCATGTCTGTCTGCCTGTTAGTAGGATTACTTGAAAAGTTATGAATGGATTTTAATAGAATTCTTACCAGAGGTGTGCCTCATACCAAGCATTAGTCTATTAAATAATTTTGATGATCCAGATGTTAATCTAAATACAGGCATTTTGAATGATTCTTTAGAGTCGTAGGGTAATCATATTTAAATGTCAAATCATTTTGGCTTAAACGTGTAAATAAATGTACTCTTTATCAGACCATATTGTCCCAAAAGTTAGAAAATTTCTATTTAAAAAAAAAAATCCTTTCTTAAAATCTGTGTTTTTTTTTGTTATCTTATTCAGGCTAGTTAGTTATATGTCAGCTTGTACACTTAAATTCGGCCAATCATATATCATCTATCAATCAAATTTTTTCGGTCATAGCTTCTTGATTCATATGTCGTAGCTAATATACCCAGTGGCTGAAATAAGAATAATTTACGTTACCATTGAGTTCCATCCCAGTGTTCACAGGGATGGACGTCTGTGGCTTCGGCAGGCGTAGAGCTAACAGAACTGGCTCATCCACGACCTCGGACACAAAACTCTCCTCCTCTTGCATGTTTCCGCTGTCCATAGTGTTCCTTGACAGTGTCGTTGCTAAGTGCTACTTCATCCCAACGTAATTTCCCATTGGGAACCTACTAGCACTAAGTTGCTACTGCTGAACGAATACAAGAGTGTAATTTTGTAATAAAAGTTGGTGGGGATGTTCTAAGAGTGGTGGCTAATAGACCTACAGTTACGCGACCCAAGCGCTTTCTTTAGGTTTTTGTATTTTCCTAAAATGAACCCAAACATATATTTATTGAATGCTTTCCTACTGTTGAGAACACAAGGGTATACCATTCCTTGACAGTGTCATTGCTAAGTGCTACTTGGTCCTAATGTAATTTCTCATTGGGAACGTACTAGCACTAAGTTGCTAACTGGTTAGAAAAAAGCTTCCGACAAACTGGCCACAACTAAACTCGCTTGCGAACCTTCCGTGCCAAAAGTCCTGCCCCCTTGATAAATGACCAATCACATTCACTTTATTCACTAATGTTAAGTCGGGCACCACTTGGGAGAATTTTGATATGCAACTGTTGGAACAGCCGTTTCCCTATAACATTAAATCTGCAAACCCTCTGTGGATCTCTCCTCTTTTGGTCTGAAGATTATTACCTCAGTTTTGCTTTATTCAGTTGTGGAAAATTATGGTGCATCTGCATGTTTATCTGTTCTAAGTATCTAGCCGACGCTCTGATGGGTCATACTCCTGTGGTGACACTGTGATGTAAAGCTGTGTGATCTGCGTAGTTATGATAACTGATCTTGTTTATTTGCTATAATCTGAGCCAAGGAGAGCACGTACTGTAGAGGTTGAATAGGAGGGCCCCCAGAATGGAGCCTTGAGGAACCCCCCATGTGATTTTTCTGGTCTCTTATTTACAGTTCCTTACTGACACAAAAACGCCCCTGTCCTCTTGTAGGATTTTAACCAGTCCAGTGCTTTACAAGAAAGGCTGACCCAGTTTTTCAAATGCTCTAATAAGTTTGAGTGATCAGTATCAAACAGTACAATACAACAGTATCAAATAATGCACTGAGGTCCAATAATAACAGCACTGTGGTTCTTCCAGAGTTCAGAATTTATACAGATATCATCTGTATAAATCTATGTAGTGTGGTTGGCATGGAAACCTGACAGGAAGACATTAAAGCAGCTTGGCATTGTTAAGAAGGCATTTAACAGTTACTGATGAAGTGGAGGTTTGAGATGGGTCTGTAGTTCTGAAGGACCAATTTGCTCTAGCATCTCTTTTTTACTGGTTTTATAATTGCTGTTTTTAAGGCTCAGGGGAAAACACCCAATATGAGGGATGTGTGCATGATTTATATAAAGTCAGACTGTAAAACTGGCAAAAACTTCTTAATAAAACTCTCTGGGTGTTTTTATCCACTCAAGACAGGAAGAAGAGGAGTGCAGCTGCTGACCAGTTTCTTCTAAACCTTTGCAGTTTATTGGGAAGAATTGGGACATTTTCACAGAGTTTATTTTATTTAACTGGAGACAGCATTGGTACTGTAGTTGGCTTTTATGTGCTGACTGCTTTTCTATTTATTCAGTAAGAAAATGTGTAAAGTCATTGCAGGCCTTTTTAGTGTTGAGTTCGTCGGCCAGTTTAATGCTGGATCCTCTTTATTGTAAATACCCCAGGTGAATAAGCATTTTAAATGTATGAATGTTGTTTTCATAGAGGAAAGAATATGTCATATATATTTAGTTTTTAATAGTGGATTTGTTCCCTAAATACAACTCAGTATTACATTCCCTTGTCTGTACCTCTATCTTTAGACCACTGTTTTAAAATTAACAACAAATAACAAAAATTTTTTTTTTAATATTTAAAATTTAGCCCAATTGTTTAGGTGGATCATTAGACCACAGGAAGAATAGTCTCTTCTCTTCTAGAGACAAATGGGGATCCTTAAATAAATAAATAAATAAATCTGACTATGAAAAATTGATCATTGTCATATGTACAGTATATGTGATAAATAAGCATGTGATAGAAATAAAGACTATAAAACAGATTATGGTAATGATTTGCTTCTGTGTTTAAAATTCCCAAAAAAAGATGAATTGTTGTGTGTCATTAATCTGTAAACTAACTTATGGAACTTTTGGTGCAGGAAACTAATATTTGTGTAAAACACCTAAATCCAACTGTTAATCTAAATCCAAATATAATATTTAGCAGCTGTCATGTATGATTTATTAAGTGTTTTTTCATGCACTTGTTTTGCTTTCAACGTTTCCCCGCTGATCAGAGTTTTTTTCTCCCTGACTTTTTGATTTGCCCTTCGCGTTTCACTGTTTAAAGTCAAGAGTCTGGGGTCAATCCATCAAATCTCCTAACTGAGGGGGCGATCAATATGTCAGCAGTCCAGCTCTCCCTCAGCTGTTATGATGATGTCCGTGGTACTGCGCCGGCCCCGGCTGCTGCCGCTACAGCACGCTGAACAGGGGATCGAACTCTGCCTGTCAGGGGGCCTGACGGAAAGCATGAATCATTATTACCGGAGCTGCTGTTTGCTCCCCGGTGCTCAGCAGAAGTGCAAACTACGATGCTCTGTTGACAGTCCAGACCTCACACAAGCTGCAGCACAAACACCCTCCCCACACACACACATACAGATTGTTTTTAACACATAGAATGTAGTTCAGATAAAACATGTGCACACAGTCCTCTGTATTTACAAAAAATATTAGTAAGTAAAGCTTTTTACTTAATGACTTAGCTGCTCTCCAGAACTAAATGTGCAACCTTTATTGCTCAATTAAGTGTCAGTTAGTCATTGACTCATTAGCTCCTGGAACTTGATCCAGATTGAATACCAGTACTGGACTTGTTAGCTCAGCCGAACAGATCTACAAAGGTTCCAGTTACCTCTCTAATCTCATTGAAACACTTTCCCCTCAGCCAACGGAAGCCTGCTTGTCCAACAAACAGCCCTCACACTAATAGCAACATGCATTGCCTTTATGGTTTTGCTGTTATGAAATACTGTGCACAGGGCCAGAAACTATGATGTTAAAAAATGTGTGTGCGTACGTGCAGCCTCAGTATGTTTGTATGAGGGAATAATATCCTTTTTTACAGGATGCATTTCCCCTTAATATGCCCATCCTAATGTAATTTGGCGTCTATGGAGTGTCTGTGAGCTGGGCTGGGCTGGTGTGTGTTTCTGCTGACTGCTCCTGTTTTCTGTTTATATGGATGAGTGGCTCTCTGGGAGAGCATTATGCATTGTTTTTCCCGTTTAAAGATTATGTGCACGGTGGCGGCAGAAGCATTAGGCAAACAAGGAAATATGTCTTTGATTAAAATATATTTTATCTCTTTATTGATTAAAAGGCTTAGTTTGGTAATAGAATGTCTCTGCCCCTCCCCTCATAGGATTTTTCTGATGTTTTTTTTTTGTTTTCCTGCCTTACCCCTGTTGTTGTGTATTTAGGATTAATAAAGTTGTGTTGAATGGAAAGAAAATTAATTTTAGCATGAAATGTATTTACAAATGGGGTTCTTTCTACTTCTTAAAGACCGATTATTTGAGCATATGCTCAGTTTGGCACATCTAGAGAGTGACATTTCTTACATGCTTGTGTACGTTTTTAGCATTCTCTAAAGCTCAAGCTAATTCAGATTAAATGGAAAACATCTGTCAGCAGCAGTTTCACATCTTGTCACAGATACGTAGTTGCTTTTTCCATCTGGTCTTTGACATCATATTTTGATCGGAATCTTTTCACTGTAGCACTGGATGCGTGTTTAAAGTAGTTTTTCTGTTGCAAGGAGAGAATTAGTTAGTTTCATCCAATTTACCATCAACTCTAACCAGCTTACTTGCCCCTAGTGAAGAACAGTATGTCTATAGCATGATGCTGCCACCACCATGTCTTACACCAGACTGAGAAGGGACTGGCTTAAAATTTTTTGGTCTCAACTTACTCCAGGATCTTGTTCCATTACTTAATTGTAATACTGGGCCTGTTGCAAATTGCAAATATATATTGTTTGGGATTGTTCTTGCTACTCTTGCATTTAGACCAAGGGGTGTTAGGTGCAAAAAACAACATAGTTGCCCAATGAACAGATACTCCCTCCTAATCCATAGACCTCCATAGCTCCTGCAGAGTTGAGATTGTTTCTGTTTGGGTGCATCTTTGATTGTTCCTCTTTTTTTTAAGTAAATTGAATTGAAACTAGATCATTTTGCTCTTCCACTTACGGTTATGTTTTAATTTCTAACACATACTAATCCCTTCAAATACACAAATTTTTGGATAACTGAAAAAGAAGTAAGACTGGATTTAAATGATTTTGCAAGGTTCTGCAAGGGATTATTCAAAGATAACTAAAAAATAAAAAGGAGAATAGGGTTTAATCACTTTGCTCATTTTGTTTTTATTACCGCTCTGAAATTTTAGGAGCTCATGAATTGTCACATCTTTCCTGTTTGACATAGTTATTCATTAGTTGTTGCATGAGTTATTATTGTATGAAGCCCATTGTTATTTTTGACAAGGTTCTTGTTTTTGTTAGACTCTCTGGCTTATGGGCTTCTTGTAATTACCAGAACATTCCAGTGAAAAAGGTATATATCAAGACAGCTTGTTTCTGGAATTGTCCTTTCTCCGTAGCAAATGGACCCTGAACATCAAGAAAATGGGTTCATAAAAAACAACTTGATCCCTGGAAGTGCACATGTGACAGCAGGCTAAAAGGTAGGGTTAAATAAACACTCACCATCTTGGCTGCAGCGGCTTGAATATCCTCTGGGTATTTGAAGACATCAAGGTCAGGATCTGGATGTACCTCATTACTCAGGTCAGCAGACAACTTGGGTTAGAGGCCAGAACACTTCTTTAAGTCAAAGCATGTTGATCCATGTTGCTGTGAAGGCCGTCATGTCAAGTGTAGCCCCTAATGAAAAAGAACGGACTGAGTCAGAAAAGTGAGCGTGATTTAGTGTGTGTGTGAGATGATGATTCGATGTGCTTGATGGGAAGACACTGAGCTGAGGCTGAATGAGAACAGATGGAGATGTGCTCTTTAATTAACCCTGCAGAATCACAGGGCTGAAAACGGGCCTCGGCCCGTGAATAACATCCAGCACATCCACGCTGTGGGTGTGTGTGTGTAACTCCTAACATTAGTGTACATAACTTGTGTGTGTATGGAGAACACTATGAGGTAGCCAGTGCATCGACCCATTCCCTCTCCACCTCCCCCATCCCCGGAGCGGGGCGTTTTATTTCTCATTAGCGGGCCGCAAACTGCTGGGGGATGAAATTTGCTAACAGGAATTAAAAGTGCATTAACACATCTGAGAGATTCGTTTTTGCTAATAGTTTTATTAGTGCTCTGACCTTTCATTTCATTAGAGGACTGCTGGAGAGGGGAGGGGTGCGGAAACGGAGGGGTGGTCTTCATGGTTACTTTTTTTTAATGGGTAGACCTTTAGAAAGATCTCCAATCACTTTTTTGATTCACATGTTGTAACTACTTTTCAAAACACTTTCATAAATGTATTTTCTCACCTCCTGTCACTTCATATGAGATGATAATGATGCAAAAAATGCCAACAGCTCTGTATTCCACTGAGAAGGTGGTTGCTTAGTCTCAGTGGCCTAACATTCACCTCCCTGCAGTCAATTACCAGAATTTATAACATGATGTTTTTCAGGTCTGTTAGAGCTTGAGTGTATCACTTATCCACCCGGTTAATTGTTTATGAACTGTGCCAAGCTCCTTCTCTGAAATGAAGCGAGAGAACCAAGAAAGGAGCAGCGAGTGCAGCAAGTGTGACAGGAGGGTATTTGGTAGGTCAGAGAACAGCTTTAAACTTATACCAATGCAATACAGCATTCACTAATGATCTATCACCTAGATGACAGAGTTTTTTCTTTTAGGTTGGTGTATGAAATACTTTGCACTAAAGACGACTAAGAACATATTCATGGTGTTTTCTCAGCGTTTTAATTGGAAATCAAGGGAGGCAGGTTACAGTGCAATTTGCTTTGCCTTGTTCCCTATAATTAGCACTTTACAGAAATGAAATAACATTGATGAGAAGGTCAATAATCCTGATCTATAGTGAAATTAATCCTGCTATCGACACTACAAGCAAACAATACAATTAAGAGCAGCGGCAGGAGGCGAGGGGTGGGAGGTGGAAAAAAAAAAGAGAAAACGGGAGGAAAGGAACAAGTCTGAGAAATAGGATGTGTTTTATCTCCGGGGTTTACTGTGCAGAAATCCTATGAAGGTTTCTAATTAATTCATCCATTGTTAATGAAGGCAAAGCGAGGAACCAGGGATTATACATGAGGGGAGGAAAGAACACAATTAGAGATACCGGCTTAATGATTGCTTTTTAAACTTGCTGTTGTTTTTCCCTTGTGCTTTGTTGACTTGCCGATGTGCATTTATTGGTTGTTTTCAATACCACCTCCACCTCAATGTGGCACCGCATTGAAAGCTGTCTAGAAAGAACAAAGTTTAAATTTATCACTGGCTTATGATTTTATTAGTTACTCACACAGCTTTCATCTGTTGACTCTGGAGGTGCCTGGATCCAATTCCCAGAATTGACCTGAAACAAAACTTTAGGGCATTTTTAAATGTGAGGTATAATGGAGGCTGAATGCACTTTACTCCCCACTGATTTTAACCTTACTATTGTAGAATTTAACGTTTGAAAAGCTGAAATTGTTACAAAGGTATCATACTATTAATTTTGTGCAAAGGGCCTTTGCCTTGACATTACATATAGCTGACATGTTGATTTTATTCCATCAGTTGTCTTTACACAAACCTAAGGAATCTCACATGATGGCTGTTAATACAATAATTTTACTGCAGTTATGGTTTATTGTTAGGCTGGGCAATTACTTGCATTTGCAATATAATGACAATTTAACAAATGCAGTTTTCAAATGGCAGAGGCACTGATTTTTAATTACACTATATTAAACAAGAGTAAGATACTAAATTTTTCCCACTAGCCCTCACACCATCCAAAACAGTCACTTCAAGCCCCGCTCGAGAGAGAGAGTAGCAGCTAGCATGTAGATCCATCCAAGCAAGTAGAAGTAAACACTTTTAATGTGCTGTAAAAATGGACTCTGGGGAAGCAAGCTTTAAAAAACTGAAAGCCTGGGGTGAAACATCAAGCTTGGGGTTAGTGCAAAGGAAGATCGAAATAAAATCGCAACTTTGGTTAAAATTAATCACTATTTAGATTTTTGTCAAAATCATTCAGCACTAGTTTATGGTATGTAGATTTAGACTTTATATATGTATATATATATATATATATATATATATATATATATATATATATATATATATATATATATATATATATATATAAAAAAAATTTTTGTGAGATATGTCAGCATAGTGTTCAATACTTGATGGGGATATACTCCCTGATGTTTGTCTTTAGTGAGAGTCCGTTATGTCTTAGTTTGGATAATTTACTCTAATCAAGAAAGTTTAAGTGTCATTTGGGAACTGTCGATCTTGAACAGATCACAACCACAAAGTCATTACTTCTAGTAAAAAAAGAGTTACATCTAAAAAGGAAAAACTTTTCCAGGTTTCCCAATGCTGCCTGCTTTCAGTAGGTAATCTACTGACACAGGGGGCCCACAATGCTGTTTCCAGCTGAGTGGTTTTAAGTTGCACAGGACCGGCCACGGGATCTGGAGGGGGCGCAGAGGCCGAGTGTGGGGTGGGCTGCCCTAAACGAGGTTGCATCTGAGCATTGGAGGGTGAAGAAGGATTGCCTTTCAAGAATTATGAGCCATTAAATCAGAGCCTGGAAATCTCAAGGTTCCCCAAGACTGCTGCACAAGGAATCTGGGCTTGAGAAATATTGTTTATGGTTTAAAAGGCCCGGCGATGGATTTATAAAAGAAACATTCATCATTGCAGGAAAACGGAACAAAACATTCCGGAAATAAATACTCACTCTATAGGTATACTTGTCACCCAGACAGCACAATAACAAGTGAATTGGGAAGGAGATCCTTCATTTGTTGGCAGCTGGCCCCCAAAATATGCACTGCGTGTGCCTGTGTACGTGTGTGGCTTATCCATGCCTGCTTTGAGCTTGAAAATATCTTGTTGCACATTACCAGTAATTTTATATTTATGTTCCTACATCTGATAGTGCATTAGGATACTTGGGGGGCTTATACTGCCATCTTCTATCAGTATTGGCTCTTGGAATTGTATCACTCAACATCTTATTGTTTATTTTTAAAACAATTCCCACTTAATCTGCCAGTTAATGTCAAACCTCCGGTAAACATAATTAACATTGATTGTCTTAGCCTGACCTGTTCCTGGAAAAAGCTATAACTTTAGTGAGGCAACATTTTACCTTTAGGTGAAGAGTTTTCTTCCATAATGTGACCTTAAGGCTTTGTGAGAAATCTATATTACAGTCTTCATGATGTCCTGTTTACTCTGAACAGCTGTCAATAACAGGCTGTTGTTATCAAAGGGTCTGCTGTTAAAGGCAGTAATGTCGACTTGGGGGAAGGTTTGAAAAAAACACAGATACAAAATAAGAAGGAAAGATGTTGCTGTGGATAATTTGAGATTTGTTTTCACCATTTTGTATTACAGGGCACTTTACATTTTGCATAACTCCAGGTGTTTAAAAGAGTAATCCACTAGAAATCTGACTTTTTTTTATGTTGAATCATGTGTTGGGCTTCATATAAAATCCCGAGTGTGAAAGTCTCTTTGCTTTTTCTTGTGGACTGTTTGTTCAAACCTGAAAAGCCCAGAATATTGCATTCTCCACAGAGCATAATTTTGCTTCTTCGCCTTGATTTACGTAATTCATGAAAGGGTGCCAAGAGTGACCTGGCTTGCTTTAATCACACCTGTCTCTGTTTCACCAAAAGATCAGGAACTGACCTGCAGGCAATCTGCAAGTCTGATACTTGTTTAGCTTTGTACCTGTTGTGCAAGAGAGCAGAAAAAAATGGCAAATTAACCAAGGCAAAGTGCCAATGTTGCTAACGGTACATCCACATGAACATGTAGACACGAGGGTTGTATCCTTGTGGGTACCTTCCTGACGAAAATGAGCTTTGTTTATTTATTTTTTGTCCTGAAATGATTGGAAAATTTTATTAATATTGTCTTTGTAAAATACCAATATTTAATAGTCATTAAATATTGATGGTAATAATATCTTTCAATTTGTTTATCCTAAAAGAACAGACATAGGTTTTCTCCAAAAGATGGGGGCTTATTTGTTTTCTTTAATCTTAATCTCTCTAGATTGCCCAAAGTCCTGGGCAATCTAGACCTCTTTTGGTCTTTTTCTCTTAAGTTCATTCCAAGCTTTTATGGAAACTAAGTCTGGGCACTCAGGCATCTTTGGAAAATGACTGTGTTTTATTTGTGGTGTATAACTACAGTGCTTATTGGATATGTTTGGATCCAACAAAACCAAACTTTTGGCTTTCTAGAAATTGAATAGCTTTATTTAAAAATATCTTAGAATCTCTGTTTTTTAGTAAAAAAAAAAAAAAAAGAAAAAGAAAAAAAAAGCCTCAACTTTCACAGATTCTCCATTATTTTCAAAAGTTTGGGTGGGGTACTTTTGAATTACAGAAAGTGCTTTTATCTGGCATGCCCCTTTAACTTGGCATTCTCACAGAGTTTGATTAATGATATGTTAACTTTGGATTTAGATTTGCCAGTCTTTATTGCAGTTTTCTAACAGTGAGCTTTTGACATTTCTGCCCCTCTCATACTTTTCACTGTGCATGGTAACATCATGGATCAGCCTATATCATCAAACATCAACTTTTGTGAAGTTTAATTATGTTATTTATGAAAAGAATCGTACCTTATTTAATTATATCTACGGTTGTATTTCATTAGAATCACATTTTTTCTGAGTAATCCTCATGAAACAAGAAAAAAAAACATTGGTAGAATGGTAGCAAGGACAGCTGTATGAAGAGAGAGGTGTATGTTTATTTAGATTTCTCTCTCTTACTTCCCCCTCATTATGGTAAATTGCAAAAAATTATGTTAAAAGAAAATGGTTTAAATAAATGTTGATCAATATTTTATCAGAGCTTTGTCTGAGAAAAGATATTTTCCTTTTCATCATGATATATTTTCACAAAATATTAAAAAGGAGCATATTTGCAAGGAACCACACAACTTCACAAAATATTTTACCTTGTTTCATATACAAATCTATGCATTTTCATATTTTCTTTATTGGTAATGATAATTTAAATAAAGACATTTGAATCCACCTCGAACTTGTTTCCCAGGTTATAAATCATCACTACATTGATACAACCTTAAGCCAAGGTACCGACTTAACCTGACACACACTGACCTTATTGACTATGCAAATTTGTGGATCAATCAAGTCATTTAGTCACGTCTGCATAATTTACAGTGCAGAGAGAGAGAAAACTCAAATCCTTATGCTGACACACTTCCTACATCGATCACATACAGTTGGGAAGTTATTTACTATTTCTTTTTCTTTTTTTATTTATTTAAGACTCCTCATTTGACATTTTTGTATTTATTTTATTTTAGTTTTACATAACTTTGGTTATTTTTTCCTCTCTAGTATTTTTATGCCGTTGACTCCTGTAAAACAAGTAGTTGTAAAAGTAAAATTTCATTACATCTTAATTATGCTGAAAAAACATTTCCTTTTTCTACTTTCGATTTTTCATTCCCATGTGTTGAAATCCATGTTTTGTTGTTTTCCACTGGGCCAAGTAATTTTTTATGTATACTTTTAATATATACATTTGTGTTTTCATTGTGGGATTCAATTCAATTCAGTTTATTTATATAGCGCCAGTTCACAACACACGTCATCTACAGGCACTTTACAATTCAACCAGATCATACTCTCAAATTGATTCAAAGTTTTCTATCTTAGGAAAACCAGTAGATTGTATCGACTCATTGACTCAAAGGCAATCCCTCACACTAAGCATGCTTGTAGCGACAGTGGAGAAGAAAAACTCACTTTTAATTGAGGAAAATAAAGTTTTTTAAGGACAAAAAAATCTGCATTTCTGCCAATTATTAACACTCCCAGGCACATCTACCTGTTTGCATAGGAAAAACTGTCCTTTAAAGGGTTTTAAAAAAGTGATTTTTGACTATATATTTTATGCATTGGAAACTTAAGTTTTCACAACGATATTAATAACAGAAACTTGGATAAAATATGTTAGAAATATTATGTTTTGGTAATCTTTGGTACTCAGTTTAGTTTGAGGGACCTGAATAAATGACAACGCCCACAAAGGTCACAGAGTCATTTAGCCACTTGTTGCTTAATAAGTCTATTTCATAATTATACAGATTTCACATCATTTACTTTTAGCTGTGTAGATTTGAAATACAAATATATCCCTGTCTGTTTCTGGGATATTGTGGTTCATAAAGACAACTTTCCCTAAAACCACTTGCAGGTTATTATATAATTATTGCATTAGTTCTGTTTTTTTGTTTAGTTTTTTTTTTTTTTTTATTTATTCTACATTGTAAAATTTGGAAAGGAGTGACTTTGTTGCAATAGTTATGAAAAGAGAGCTTGAGACCTGCTGGTCTAGTTATGTAACAGAAAATAGAGGTAAAGATAAATTCCTCACTTTTACTGCATGTGTACATTCGTGCTCTGTGTAGCATATATTGGTACATTCAGGGCTAATGCAAATTTCAAAACTGTATATATATGTCACCTGTACAGAACTACAGAGCTGACAGTTGTAAGATGGCGGGGTGGGGATCTCTGTGTTGATGGATGGGGTGGCAGGGCAGGGTAGTGGATAACAGTGCAAACAAATCGGGTAATAAATGAGAGCGACAGTGGAAAAGTGATGGGGACCATTCTCAGGCTTCTGATGCATGCTGACCAACACTGGCAGCCATCTGTTTCATAGAAGTGAAGAAGCTGTAGCTGGATTGAAGATGGTCTTCGTCCTTAAGGGGGAAAGGCCTCTTTTCTCCCGTTACACTTTCACTTCTCTATCTGTTTTCCTGTCCTCCCCACCTCACACACAGACACACACTAATGTGCTGTAGATTTTAGCTCAGCGGGAGTGTAATCAGGGCAGGGTAGGGTGCTAATGTAGGCCATAATGAGTGCAGCCCTCAGTGACATATCACACAACATTTTGCCTGTTAGAGAAAGAACAATGGTAGAGCTGCTGGTACCACACAGACACACGAACACAGGTGTAAGTCCCAGCCTGGTGCCAACTGGGAACAAGACCAGTGTGGAAGGAGAAGATGACAGATACGTTTTTGAAGAGAGGGTCTGAAGATGCCATATTTCCAATGCAATCTTCAGGCATGGCTGCATCTAGGAGGACAAGGGCCCCTGGGCTGGAGCCAGTTTCAGTGCCCTATCCAAATAAGAAAGAAAAAAATATCCTTTCATTATAGGGACAAAATAAATACATGATATATTTAAAATGCCACATAAGATGGCTCTGCATTTTTCTCTGAGAAAATGTACTATTTAGTCATTATTTTAAATAGTACTGTTAAAATAATAGGGCTACATGCTGCGGCAGTGGGTTGCACTGTTGCCTTGCAGCAAAAATGGTTCTGGGTTTGATTCCTGGACATCAATTTTGCATGGGGTTTGTATGTTCTCCCTGTGCATGCGTTGGTTTTCTCCGGGTACCCCGGCTTCCTCCCACAGAAACATGAATGTTACATGTAGGTTAAATGGCTTCTCTAAATTGTCCTTAGGTGTGAGTGTTTGTGCATGGTTGTGTGTCTTTGTGTGTCTCTCTGTTGCCCTGCGATGGACTGCCGACCTGCCCAGGGTGTACCATGCCTCTGGATTGTAGACTGCCAGAGATGGGCACTGAAACAACCGGGACCCAGACAAGGACTAAACAGGAGAAAATTGATGGATTGATGTTTAAATAAACAATAAAATCAACTCTTTAAAAACCCTACATCTGAAATGGGCCAATACATTTTATATAAGGTATGATGTTTGAAAAAACCCTATTAGTTTTCTTAAAAGCAAGTAATCTTCTTGGACTTCCAAACATCAGGGCCCTGGGCTATTGGAACTCTAAGTCTCATGTAAAACCTGACACAGCTCTCAGGTCCTTCTGATGTTGATGGTTCTTATGTTGCTGCTCATCTTGGGTTTAATAATTTATATAGAATCCAACCAAGATATGGGAAGGAGGCACCAAAGCCTAACTCCCACCCAGCTATTGCTTACCCCCTACCTGGATATAGAATAGAAATTTATCGGATGGAAAGACCCTACTGTAATTCACAAAGAGAAGTTGTTCAAAAATAGGACACTCATTAATATGTGGCTTTACGAAGCGATAGATGGTTGATCTATTTTGTACAGAGGAATTGGTTAAGTGCAGATGTATCCCACATTCTCAAATTAGATCCCTAGATAAAGGAAAATGAAAAACTTTTCCTCATGTCTTATAATAATGCATTACTTGGTGTTAAAGTATCACACAAAATCTACTTAAAATATGTTAAGGTTTGCTGTTGTATGATGTCAAAACATGGAAAAAGGGACTCATATCTATACAACTTTTACTACTGACTGCCTTCTGTTACTGTAAAAGATTTACTAATGAGGTTTCCAAAAATATGCATAAAACTTTTGGCTGCAAAAGGACATTCCAGAATCAGTTCAGTTTGTTTTTTTTCTGTTTGCACTTGGTTTATTGGATGTCTCCTAAATCTGGGTGCACGATCCTTCACCGTTCTGATGGCCACTGTTCTCTGTACCACCCAGATACTAGAGGTACTACCTGGAAAGACAATGGAGGCGAGCTGCATGTGTTTGCTTTATTTATTTATTTCCAAGCATGTCCATGTTTGTCTATGTAGGACTTTATACAGCATGTGGCCACAGCTGGTAGAAGAGGACTTTGAGCCTGCACCTGCATGGGGATAATTAATGTGGATGGAGGTAAACCCACATAAATCAATGCCTCCTGTAGCCTCAACAGTACTTTTCTGTTTAGGGTCAAAATCTCCTCTCTGCACACTGGATTAATAATGCCCACGAGCAGAGACAAGGAATAGGTGGTGTACACACATTTATGTTGGTTTGTTTGGTGTCTCTCCACCTTTATGCGTCTCTTCAGTGAGAAGCTGTAAGGCTATTTTTTCCCTTTCCACACCCTCATGCTCAGCAATGTAATCTGTTGGAGGACAAACAACATAACAAAATGTCAAGATTTTCTCAGTTGTATAATTAGCCTCACCCATGTGTGTGCACAGTGATAAATAGAGGAACCTTTTCTTTGCATTTGTCATGCTGGAGCAGCATTGTCACAGATATAGAAACACAGGAGTGCTGGAGGTTAGCTACATGCAGGCATGGACATGGATACCGGTCGTGGTGATGTGCCTCCTACCCCTTATATATAATGTGCCTTGTATTGACACCCCCTGACCTTTTCCCACACCTTTTTACATTACATTCATATTCAGGCCCTCTGCATCTTTTTGTTTTGTAGAACTTGCACCTGTAACTGCAGCTTTTGCTCCAATTACAAGTGTAGATGTTTAAGGGTACATCTCTTCCAGCTTTGCAAAATTGTTTAAACATAGTTGAGTTGGAGGATGAGCATCGGTTTAGATCCTATATTAAGCTCTCATCTGGAAATAGGAAACAAGGTTAAGAAAGTTTGGTGCACATTTATAATCAGCCTTTCTGAGTCGATGTAATCTAAAGTTAATTTTCCTTGGGACTACGAAAAAACTCCTAGTATCGAGGTGTATGTCTTTATGACGACTTTACTGCCCGTTCTTTGCAACATAACTCCAGCTTAGCAAAACTGTGCTGAGAATGTCAACGTATCAGTTTTCAATTGTTGCCACATGTTCTAAATTAGATCCCCACTAGTCTTCAATTGTAAAACATTGATAAGGTTTTACGTGCATGCTGATTTTTGCACTGTTTCTGTCATAGTCACTTAAATATTATGTTGCTGTCATTTTTGCAAATCTCTGGTGTTGCTACTATTTTTCACATAACCATTGCTGTAAAAATGTCCACAGCTGTATATTTATTATTTATTCTTCAGCTGTACAGTGTTTATATTATTAAAACACTGCACAGTACAGTATTTTATTATTTTTTTTTAACTCTGTCACTTATTCTGTTAGTTTTATATTTTTAAGGTCCACATTTGTGTGACCACTTTTGCTATAAGCTTTTGCTGCTGTAGCACCACAATTTCTCCATTGTGGGACAATAATATATGTTTTTCTAATTCTATATGTTTTTGTTTAGTCCAGGGCTGCCCAAAGTCTGCCCTGGAGGGCAGCTGTCCTGCAAGTTTTGGAATTTTCCCTGCTTTAGCACAGCTGATTCTGATGATTGCATTTCAGCAAAACCCTGCTAATCAGCTATCAATGGAAATCAGCTGTGCTGAAGCAAGAAAACCTCTAAATCCTGCAGGACAGCAGCCCGCGAGGGCCAACTTTGGGCAGCTCTAGTAATCTAACTGAACCAAACTCCAGCTGTTGAAGGGTGTCATACTGAAATGGTAAATGCCTGTATACATTATTTGTAGCCTGTAGCACATGCAGGGCTCCTCATTGTCCTTATTTTTCCACCCTGTGCAAAGAATAAGGGCACCGTCTTGGTGCAGGAGTCTCTATCCTTTCTGTTGCCAGCTACTGATCTAACGCATGGAAGGCAGGTATGTAAATGAGCAACCTGCGCTATTGACTAGCCTGCCTGGTCACTCACTTGGTTTCCTACTTTCTCTGCTGTTTTAGGAGAGAAAAGTTTGGTATTTGCTTTGGAGGGCTAGTGATTGGAATGTCTAGACTGGTCATTGATTATAACAGAAGTAAAAAGTAGAAGTTGGCCTCCAGTTGTGGCTTTTGATACTGGAAAAAGCTAAATGGCTCTTTCACTACTTTTCATGCTATCTTAGTCGTCTTCAGAGACGACGATGCTGAGCCTTAAAGTACATTTTACAAAAAGTAACATTTTGATCTCATCTCTAACTTGTTTTCTGTGTTTCCTTAGACACAACACTTTTCTTATTTTTGTTTGTAAAAAATGAAAAATGAAAACACGTTCTCTTATTTCAAAATTTCTGCTACTATATATTGGGCTATCACAAACAAGCCTATAAAAATAGATGTTTATATTAAGGTTTAAAATTAATGGGGTACAATGATACATTCATAAAGGGAACGTATCTCTAGTCGAGCCATCTCCGTGCTCCATAGTTCACTGCTTATCTCCACCTCTCCCTACCATCTCCGACAGCTGACCCGCTGTTCTAGTCCAGTCCACTTCAGATATACAGCCTATTCTGTCCACTCTTATCTCCCAGACTGATAGTCTCTGATTGATCTCATCACCTCCCTTATCTATTATTCATGGTACTTTTCATGTCCTAATGGAGGGAGGGTGAGAAGGGGAAAGGAGACACTACCTGTTTTCTGGCACGTCTGGGAGGCCAGCAGAGAAATGTGTTTATTTATTTACTTATTTATTTAACGACTGACTCTTTTCCCCTAAGATCAATCGCCTGATCTGTATATAATGGAATGAAATGGCTCTGAGATGGATGCCCCGTGGGGCTTGGCGGAGATGGGAGCAGGGACAGAGAAGCATCGCATACTTACTGCTGTTTGGGGAAGGAAATTAATGGTGCATTTTTTGTTTTTATAATGTGATCTAATGATGCAATTCCTCTAATAGAAGAGAACATTTCTTAACATTTACACGTTCATTTGCACGTTCCTTCCTTTGTGGAGATTGGGAGATTGTTTTGGGGGGAGGGGGGGAACCCAGTGGGCCACTGCAAACATCTCACTCCTCTTATCCACTCAGAGTGCTGCAGGCCTTTTCTATCGCTGGTGATGGATGATTTCAGTTTGGCATTTTTGTTTTTGCCACTGTGCAACATTTGAATTTCAGCCCCTCCACCCAGTCTCCTCATCTGAGTGCATAAAGGAGTCCGTCCTGTATATGCAAAGCTTACATCTAATGCATATTGAGTTTGTTTTGTAAATGATCAGTTGATTGTCTTGGAAGTGCCATTCAATTGCTAATTTTGCCACATCCCATCTTATTACAGATGAGGAGGCGAACAAACGATGGCAGCGTTCTTTGAAAAGTGAATACCGATTTGGCTTTAAACAGCTTCAATTGCATCAGATTATTTAGAGGTGTTACAAGAACCTCAAAGTGACTTGTTCTTTCATCCCTCATGTTCCCCCACCTTTCCTTGTCTCTCTATCCCCTTAGAGCATGTGCAAGTGTATCTGGTTTCCTGAAGCGTTTAGCATCTTGGCCACAAAACCCGGACAGGAAGCCTAGACTTTTGGTGATGTATCAATTGCTCTGAACAACACTCCGTTTACCTTCAGCTCCCCTCAGCCTGCAGCTGGCTCAGCAGACACTTCTTTCCTATGTTCTTGTACAAGCTTTCAAGTTCAAAATCACAACTTTAAAAATTAGAGACTTTTTAGATTTGGTACAATAAAGATGCTATAACTACACACACGCTATCCATGCAAGCTCTCTAAACTAAATGAATAAGTCCAACAATTCGTGTTCATAAACATGACTTAAGAGGGAATCTGACCTTGGCACCACTTAGCGCTGGGATTTATCTTCCGGCCAACCTGGCAAGTCAAATGATGCAGGGAGCCAAGGCAGAGGCTGCTGGCATCTAGCACACAGAAATATACACATTAAAAAAAATAAAAAAAAAAACCCTCCCAAGCGGTAAACCATTTAAATGTGAGAATAATGCACCTATTTTTTTTTTCTTATTTTGTTTCAAGTTTATGTTGATAAAAATGCAGGTGTGGTGGGCACATTTTTTTTTATTGTGTGAAAATGTGTGCATGGCACATGGGATGCAGACATTCATAGGTAGCTGCAGTCATAGGTGTGAATGTGAAAACAGAAACAAGTGCCTGAGGTGATGCCTTTGAAAGGCACTTTGGAAATTAAAGCTGTGCTGCTGTTCTGTAATGGGGCTTAAATGATCCAGAAAACACAAGATATATTGAGCATTTAATGAAAAACACAGCACATGCCTTAATTATGGTCCCAGCTTTCCTTAAGTGTCTGTTACCTGTTCAATCTGCTTTATGCTTCTCACATGCTGAACAGACACACAAATGCTCACTTAACAAAATGCATATTTTTTCATGTTTATTTCTTGATTTTATGTACCCATTAAAGACTATTTGTTCTTAATGCAAATCACAGATATAGATTTAATATTTTCTGATAAAGACTCATAATCTGATTGCATTTTTATATGGACACGGTTGCAAAAAACACACTATTAAATAAAGACCATGCATATGCTTGATACTTGACTAAGTCTGTAATGTGAAAAGAACAAAAATCCCTGTGCCCTTAAAGCAGAAATTGAAGTTACCATAAAAAATGAAGAATGAGCAAATAAATGCGCTGCAGTTTTACTTTTTTAAACAAAATAACATCAGATTTAGACATTTTATCTTCAAATTGGTGCTACTTTCTAGAACACAAGCTTGGAAAAGTGTCAAACTAAGGGAAATTGGAGAGTTGCAGTGTTAATCATGTGAGGAAAGACGCTTGCTGTTTTGAGTTTTCAGGTCCCAGGATTAGTCTGTAAACAAATAAAGAAAAGACTTGTATCACACCAGTTTTTTTTTCTTCCTAAAAGTTGTTCAGTATTCTATTTGTAGTTTTTAAGAAATAGTATCCACCATGGTAAAACCCTTTAAAATTCTAGAAGCTTTTCATAGACATCTTCCTCGGTAGAAAGGCATGGGCTTTTTAAACTTCATCTAGCTTTTATTGCTCTCTACAGGGCCCTTTCTCACCTGCAGAGTTCCTGCTGTATCACACAAGCTGTTACTGGTCAGCTCATATTTAGTGGAGCTGACTTGGAGGGACTTCGTCAGGCTGATCTGTAATCTTACCTGCACCTTTCTGAGGACAGTTTGTGTTTAGTCCCCTGGGGTCCTCAGGTGTGTCATTAATGTTGATTATAAAAATACTGAAACACTAAAAATCAATCCATAAAGAGAATTATACCCCAAAATACCCATGGTATTTTTTTATTAATATTTGAATTAGAAGAATATTTTACAGTACTGTCAACTTAAATCTTAAAAAAAAGATACATGATCATCAGATCAAAACCAAAGTTTTTATCTAGGAGCAATTGAACATAAAATCTACAGAAATGTCTTTAAACCACAATTAGCATGATCTGATGTGGTTCACAGTGAACAATCATAACTTTCTAACTGCACAGTAGCCTTTTTGTTATTTCTCTTTTCTTGCCACGTTTCATCACATGCTTTGATGCATTTTTTGTTTTTTTTTACTTGATAGACAGCCAGCAACAAGGGTTAGGGGTGGTAGCTGTGAGATTGCAAGTAATTTTAACGTTTTTTCTGTCTATTTTATCTGGTCTGATACTAAAAAATAAAATCCAGTTCTTTACTTTGCATTTTGAAATCCCTTAACTAGTTGGACAGCCACAATGGCTCCTAATTGGAGTTTGCCATATTCAGCACACATCAAATTTACAGAAAAAGACTATCTGTTCGGATCAGACCAAAATCAAACTTTTAAATCTCAATGCAGAATTCTGTCTGTCAGAAAGTACACTCATCACATGAAGATCTTGTACTGGTCAACTGTTCCAGCTGTGGCACATGGTGGTGGCAGCATCAGGCTGTGGGAAAATAGATGAGTTGTGGGAGGAACAGATGGGGTTCAAACCCAAACAGCACTGAAAGAACCAGTCCCTTTTGCCACAGGTTTAACTTCTAGTATAATTACAAAAGTTAATATAGAGGCACAGCTTCAATAAAGTGAGTCAGGTTTAAACATGGACCAGTTAAAGTCCAAATGTAAGTGTTTTTAATCTATACAAACTTCCTTCATCTAGTGTAATCCAGTAGGAGCTGTTTAAGATAAATTATTTAAAAAAAAGTTCTATGACTGGATGTTGGACAAACTGCAAAGACTTAGAGATGAAGGATTGACCAGGTGGTTGAGTGGTTTAAACTTGATGACTTCTGAGGGCGATTGGTTGATCTAGATTTAATCTAAGAGTCTCTGATTTAAAATAACAGAAAAAAAAAAGTTTCATTCTAATTCTCATTCATAATAAGTACATACTTCATGCTGCTCTGACATACATTCCCAGTGAAAGACTCTCAGGTTGGTGATTGTAGTGTGAAAAAAATTAAAATGATCATTTGAAAGGATAGTTTTGTATAATGCCTTATATGAATATGAACCACTGAATGTGGAGTAGTAAAGATAAGATCTATATATCAAATTGTCTTTAAAGCTTCATGTTACATTACCTGCCCAGTAGTTTTAAAGAACTCCACATAGTTTACTCTAGAAATCTACCTTTTCTCTATAAGTTCCTGTTTGGAGCAGAGATGCAGTCACTCTCTTTCTCATTGTCTGTGAATGTCCTTTGTGGTTTGGCCATACATTAATAATGTAAAGGTAATGATCTCTAGACTAAAGGCCCTGTCCTGTCTTGTACACCCCTCCTCCTACCTCCCTCTTTTCTCTGACCCTCCCCCACGTCTGTCTGCGGACCAGGGTGGAGGAAGAAACGGGGAAACTGGCAAAATAGATGATGATTTTTGGCCATGAAGGGTCAGAGAGAGAATTGGAGGAAGTCCTGGCCGTGCGGCTGAACAGTCGAGGATATGGTTGTGCTTCGTTGATTGCCTGAGGAAACTGGAAGGAAGCAAAGGATCATTCTGTTGAAACAGTTCTTGTGTGTTTTTGCCTTCTACTCTTGCTTCCCTTCTAAAGTTTGAACTAAAGTAATGATGGATGGGAAAGTTGCTCTAAGGCCTCCTGTGCCCTTCCCTCTTCCTATTTCTTTATCTTGTTCTACCCTCTTTACAGACTAGGATGAACAGTGTTACGAATTGATGGATGGGGAGGCGGCAATGACAGCAGACACTCAGTACAACAACACAACAAAATTAGGCCACAAAGTTATTCAAAAGAAATATAAAAAAGTTTTTAGACTTTATTTGCACCTTTAAATATTGTGGAAATTCTTAAATTAAGCATTACTTTACCTTCAAACCAACTCCAGCTTATTTCTGCATGTTATCAAGAGTATGTTGTCAGAATTCGGTCTCTGATGAATGCCAGGGTAGGTGATGGAGATTGGGCCCTTTGTACAACATTACACAACGTTAATCATCCTCGGATGGGGTGGAGGGGGGGTATCAAAAACGGGAATGAAATTAGAGGTAAAAAAGTGGGAGAAAGGAAGTGGAGGCAACAGAAGGGGGTTAGAAAGCCACAAATAACTACCATCAATCATGAAGCAGTCACCATTTTTACATGTTCAAATTGCCTCTCATTGGCAGCAGCCAGGGATCTGAGTGTGTATGTGTGTGTGTTTTTTCTCTGTCTTGCCCGCCGCAGACTTCGCTCCCTTTTCTCACTGTCCTCACCTCTCCTTAAACTGACGCACAAACAACAACAGTTAGGAAATCACCCTCGTCAGCAGGAAGCTGGCAGGTGTGTTAACTCCCCGAGTACCAAATTAGGATGTGCAAAGATTGCAGAAACGCCTCAGCTCTGATATCTCCCCCTTTTTCTTTCTTTCTTTTTTTTTTTAATCACAAACACACAAACGTTTAAATGAAGCTGGAAACACGCATTAGGCTTTCACTGAGGATTTAAATGCAGGGCGGGACCTTGGATCACATTCAAAATTTAGATTTAGGCCTAAAAGAAAGACTTGAGGGCAGGTTTTGTGTTTCCAAAATAGAAGTTATAAATTATGATGAGCTAAATCAGGTAGTAAAAACTCAGTCTGGGTTAAGTTCTGGTGGAGGTTATAAAAATAATCAAAAGCCCATCTTTTAGATAATGTTCTGTTTGTTTTAAAATGCTCCCCATAGACCTCTTGTAAAAATATTGACATTTCTAAAACTTTCTGTTTTTAAGAGAAAAAAAGTGTTTTAAACAAGAGTAATTTATACCATTCAGTAACTGATTTACTGTTTGTTGTATGCTTTATTTAGAAGTGTTATTTTTGCACAACTGTAAGTAGGTGGATTACAGAAAAGCAACACTAGGGGGTGCTCCAGGTTTGTCTGTTAGCAATTGAAGCCTATTCAGCTCCAGGTGTGTGTGGATGCGTGTGTATGTGCACGTTTCTATACATCAAAACATGCAAGTTCTGCTGATCCTCTCCACTCGCTGTCTAGGGTTTGATCCAACAGTTAGTGTTTCTTCCTTTTTCCAACCTGACACAAAAAACCTTTATGATTAACTCTGTGCTTGTTTATCACAAAGAATGGTCAGAGGTTAAGTTTTCTAGTTACAAAGTATTAAGATATAATAGTTAATAGATGAAGGTTTTTATAGAGTTTGGTCCATTGCTTCAAATTTAGTAACTTAATGCAGTTGAATATGAACAGACTTGCTGAGAGGGCAAAATTGATTGTACAAATTTGGTGTTTATAAGAACTAATTTTGGCTTGTTGGCACTTTCTGAACTGACACTTTTACTCGAATGCTGCCTTTGACAAAAAAAAGAATGTATGAGGTAAAAAAAACAAGTTGCCCTGATTACTGAGATCGTTTTAAGAAGGGTCAAATGTAGAAATTATGCAGAAACAACAATTTATAAGATATGCATTTTTTCTTATGCTTTGCACTGTAGATACTGAAAATTGTTTTTACTATAATACTGCTGAAATATCTACTACACTGATCCAGAGCTCTTTATGCCGTACTTTATATCTAGAATAGTTATATACAGGTATAGGTATATTTATAATAGAGTAAAACATTGTTTTAAGTTAGCTGCATAAAAAAGCAATGTAACAAAATCTGTGCATTCATTGTTTTGCTGACAAAAAGTGTGGCTGGAAAGAAAAAAAAGCACCAGGACACAAGAGATTAAATGATCTTGTAATTTTATTGTTAGGATGTATTGCCATATTTTTTGTACTTTTCGAAAAAAATGCACAATAGATTATTTTCTTTGTTAAAAAGATTTACCCAACATTAATAAGAACACATTTTTCCATAAGCCATATTTCTCTATAAATCATTTGTTTTGTTTTCCCTATTTTTGGTTTTTGTGTGAAACGTTGGCACTGACTTCAGGGTTAGGGTTAGGAAAATAAGATGAGAGGTTTCTTTCTATTTTAATGTTTGATGCTAGTGTCTTGCACATATTTTTGTTTTTTCCACAAATCCTGGACAGAAAATAGGAAATAAAACAACATAATCTACACATTTAGGCTGTTCTATGACATACTTAAATTAGAAATGTTCACAGAATACCCTGTCATCTATTTTTTTCTACACCTCTATAGTTTCCTCTTTGTCCCTGTCAGTTGAGAAATTGTTTAATCATTGAACAACTCATCCCCAGCTCTCCAGATGCGTGGCTGTGAGAAAGTGCCAGGAGAGGCAGGGCTCACGCTCGGGCTCCAAATGAGAGAGACAAGTAATCCAAAACATGGATGTGCAGCAGAACTGCATGCATCTGTTCATTGTCATCTTGCAGGGAAGTTGACAGATGATGACCTGACTTTCCTCCTCTACTTTCCTCTCTCTTCCTCTTTTCTGCTCTTCTCCATTCTTCCACTGTTACCGTCACAGTGACTCTGACACACCTCCCCACCTTCTCTGCAGAAGACAGAGGGGAAAAAAAAAAAAAATCACAGAAACACAGAACCAGATTATTCACGGCGCACCGTTATTGAATATGTGACTAACGCATTGAGAACCGCTCTGGGAAATCAGATTAAAAAATGAATTATTTATAAGGACACGGAAGGCTAGTCCGATAGGGTGCAGAGAGTGGAAGAATACACCTACAATATACCCCAAACAACATTACAAGTTGGATCATGACACTTGCTACTGTAGTTATTCATTTTTATCATCTTCACAAATGCTCCCCTTTACATTCTGATATTGAAATACGACTCTTGGCAAAATTGCATGGTAAAACTGTTTTATTATTTTTGTTTGAATAATATTACTTGTATTTTCACCGCTTTTTCTTTTCCTCACACCGTGTTGAAAAGACAGTTTGATTTATGTTCATAGAAGCTATAAAAGGCAGTAACGATTCAGTGAAACATGCTTCTCTTTTTTAGATTTTTTTTTTTACAATAGTCATGAATGTTGTTTTACAGAAAAGATAAAGGGACTTAATAATGATTTTAATGTACATATTTTTTTCTTCAGTATTTGATGGTGTAATACAAGGATGAGAAGTTATTTTACTAATATTTGCAACCCCCACCCCCAAGCAAATAATAAAACCAATTAGTTGAAACAGTTTTTCCTGTTTTGTTCCGTAGTTGAACTGCCATAGCTTGTTTAATGACAGATACATTTTTAGCAAATATTTAAAGAAGTATTTGCACACTAAATAAATGACTATGATGAATAAAGATGTGGTTAGAAATAGTTCATGAAATTAAAGAAATACCCCTTAGTATTAAATATTGTTTTTAAAATAAACAGCAAAAAAATAGTGTCAAAATTGAAGTACATATTGCTTATCATAATGATCATAATTGACATTTTAACTACATTTGTTGGATCCAAAATGATCCAATCAAATATGATAGCACAAGAAAAGGCACAAAGGATAAAAACTAATGATGTACCAGAAATCCTGGTTTTGCTTCTTTATTTCTTTTCGGTAATTTAGTCATTTTAATCTCAAATTAAAAACCACCAAAATAAAAACCTCATTTTTTACTGTATTTTTAGTGTGTGTATATAATATTGTTCAGAAAATGAGAGAATTTTTTCTCATGCTCAGCTCTTTGAACTTGGCATTCATACAATTAAAGCATATTATTTCTTTGCATTAATGACCTTTACAGCAATCGGCGGTAAACAGCGACTCAATCAATCCAGCTGCTTCCAGAACCTTTTCTTTGCATCCTTTTCATTTCCGCCTTGACATAGACTCCTGTCAACCGGCCTTTTTGTCTCTCTCCCCTCTACGCTGTCTTTCTTTTCTTGGATGAGCAATGTGCTGACAATAGTGGAAATGTGTAAGAGTTGTCCCTGTCTAAGTAATTACTCCTTTATCTGATCCCCTGCTCCGGCACTACAGTCAAATATTTTCCCCATTCAGCCACCTCACTTTTTGTTCTGCTCAGTCCTACATATTCAGCCTCCAGTGACAGGTGTGGTGCTTGAGTCATGCGGGCTGTTGCAGGTGAATGCAGGGTAAGGAGGTTATGTCAGCACCTCCAACGCCTTTGACACAAACGCGCTCCACTCTCTTGTGGGCCAAGCTACACATTTGGCAGCCCGCAAAGGGGAATGCTGGGGAGTTTCCACCCTGAACTCAGGTTGGGTATAGAAATAATTCTCATCTGGAAATAACTCTTTTCTCTATCCAATGCTTATCTCCTTTCGTTTTTTAAGTTTTCACCTTTTACTTTTTAAGCTAAAACATGTTAATACCATATTTAATGATTCTTTTTTAACTTTCTTTATAAAGATTACAGCGTCCTGTAAAGGCAGGTGACAACCCAATTACCCCTTGTATTTAAGTTGGATTTTTAATCGATGCAAATCAGTGAATATTTCTTAAAACAACTTTTTTTTATATAAATGAAAAGAATTACACACACACACACACACACACACACACACTCTTTTAACTCACTCCGACTATGCTGACCAGCTTTCATGTCCCTGTTGAGGAGAAGCATCCCCGCAGCATAATGGGGTTTCTAATATGTTTCAGAATGTAACGGGTGTTTTCTGGCGGTTTTTAGATTTCTTCCAGATATAATGTGCTGTTAGCAGAAATTCACAATGATCTGATTGCTGCAACATTTTCTTTCCATCATGAATTGTCAAAAATTGCAAAATAACTTGGTGGATTGGATGTTATTCAAAGGCTAAAAGTAAGCAAATGTGAAGTTTAAATTAAATAATGTGAACACTGTGTATTTCTCTTCAGTTTCACATTTATTTATCACTTAATTGGTTGATTACATATAACTTCAATCTAATTCAATTAATTATGTGTGTTTAATGTGTGAAAACATGAAGTGCACAATTCTGCAAAGCACTGTATTAAGAGTACTGCTAGTCTTAAATGAAAACAGACTTTTAAAAGTGTGTTTGCCTTTGGGACTTCATCTCTCTAGGAGGGGGGGGGGGGGCACCTGGAGCATGCTGTAACCCACACAGATGTAACGTTTGAAGCAGAGCTCAGGGCTCACATTCAGCCCAAAAACTGGTGTGTGTGATGCGATCGGGAGGAAGACGGAAGGATGAAGGAGTGGTTGGATCAGCAGAAAGATGTTTTTACTGTGGCCTGCAGATTCTGTGTAAAGTGGAATGTGTGGGTGGGGGACTTGGGTGGTTTGGGGGTGAGAAAGGGGAAAACTGGGAGGTAGGCTGGTCTACAGCCCAAAGAAACACAGACAGGATGAAAAGGAGAGGTGGGAAGGTGTGACACCCTCTCTTTTTTTTCCCCCCTGAGTTTTGATTGAGGTGCAATCGTTGGTGTTTGTGTGCATTTTGAGGAAGTTCCAGGATGGTATCATGGGTGCGTGGGTGTAAAATCTGTGCGAGTATGCCCATGCTTGTGTGCCTGCTAGTGTCTAAGGTATTAATCTTCTTTGTCAGAGCAGCACAGATGTAGGGTCTTTCCAGAAGTACAAGCCTGAACTCAGCAATCTAGTCTCTGGAAAGTAAGGCACCGGGTGTAAGTGGGGGTGTTTTGACATGGGTTTGGGGAGGGGAGGGGCTTGTTGTGCTACCAGACATGGGAATGCTGATTGTGAGGGTGAGGAGGAGGACAAAGTATGGCAGATGATGATATAATGCTATTAGCCTGAGAAGACATGCAAAAAAAACCAACAAGATGCAATTAGTGGTATTTCCAAGTTTTCCCACTGGCCCTTAACACATATGTTTACTCTATATGAAGCACATAAACATAGTCACTAAATGTTAGTGACTAACATTTAGGATGGACCTTAGTCTTGCTGTGCATGAACTTAAGTTCCCGTACCCTCTTTTGCTCTCCGCTCTGCCTCAACAAATCCTCTCTTCTTTCTCTTCTCTCCATTAGCACCGCTCATGAGCCCCCTTCACTGTTTGCCCACTGTGAAAGCAGATGAACTAACATGTTTGCTCTGCAGGAAACACTCGCTCACAGTCGCTCTGTGGGAGCGAAGCTGGGGCTGCAGGCGAGCCGACACTCTCTATTCAAGAGTCTGCTGATCTAACACACACACGCACAGAGGGTAAAAAATGTCAAGGTAGGGGGTTGAGAGATTGACATAACAAGCTGATAAACCGCTTTCTCCAGTTAATTTGCCAGGACAGCACTGAGAGGAAAGGTGTTTGGATCTGTTGGTGATGGAAAATATTAATGTACTTGCACAACAGAGTTGATTTCAAGCACATTTAGTAATGAGAATGCTGAGCAGAGCACATCCCAATGCCAAACTTTGCACTCAATCATTTATCCTTTTGTAGAAGCTGCACTGATTGGTCTTCACAAGGGGACCACTGTCCTGCTTTGTATAACATCAAGTGTATTTAAAGTTTGAGTTTTGTGAATGTATGCATAAAAAGATTAACTAACTGAGCTTACACTGTTTAGCGATGTCATTTTCAATTCTGTTTAACTGTTGAAAAAGAAACCTAAGTACAGAGAAATACGTGTACTCTTAACCTTTAGTTTTAGTACCATGTGGTTGGTTGTATCCATTCATACCTCAGTATGACAGTCTCCTAGTCTTTCTTTGCCCAAATGTATGTGCGCACGCATATATATATATATATATATATATATATATATATATATATATATATATATATATATATATATATACTGTATGTGTATATACACTACTCAAAAAAATTAAAGGAACACTTTGTAATCAGAGTATAGCATCACGTCAAGCAGAGGGGGTTGTTAATCAGTTTCAGCTGCTTTGGTGTTAATGAAATTAACAACAGGTGCAGTAGAGGGGCAACAACGAGACAACCATCAAAACAGGAGTGGTTTTACAGGTGGAGGCTACTGACAATTTTCCCCTCCTCTTCTTTTCTGACTCATTTTCACCAGTTCTGCATTGGGCTAGGGTCACTGTCCCTACTGTTAGCATGAGGCGCTACCTGGACCCTACATAGGTTGCACAGGCAGTCCAACTCCTCCAGGATGGAACATCAATACATTCTATTGCCAGAAGGTTTGCGGTGTCTCCCAGCACAATCTCTAGAGCATGGAGGAGATTCCAGGAGACCGGCAGTTACTCCAGGAGAGCTGGACAGGGCCGTAGAAGGTCTACAACCCATCAGCAGGACCGGTATCTGCTCCTTTGTGCAAGGAGGAGCAGGAGGAGCACTGCCAGAGCCCTACAAAATGACCTCCAGCAGACCACTGGTGTGAATGTCTCTGACCAAACAATCAGAAACAGACTTCACGAGGGTGGCCTGAGGGCCTGACGTCCTCTAGTGGGCCTTGTGCTCACTGCCTGTTACCGTGGAGCTCGATTGACATTTGCCACAGAACACTGAAATTGGCAAGTCCTCCACTGGCGCCCTGTGCTTTTCACAGATGAGAGCAGGTTCACCCTGAGCACATGTGACAGACGTGAAAGGGTCTGGAGAAGCCGTGGAGAACATTATGCCTGTAACATCATTCAGCATGACCGGTTTGGTGGTGGGTCAGTGATGGTCTGGGGAGGCATATCCATGGAGAGACGCACAGACCTATACGGACTAGACAACGGCACCCTGTCTGCCATTAGGTATCGGAATTATATCGTTGTACCCATTGTCAGATCGTGTGCTGGTGCAGTGGGTCCTGGGTTCCTCCTGGTGCACGACATAGCCCTGCCTCATGTGGCAAGAGTATGCAGGCAGTTCCTGGAGGATGAAGGAATTAATACCATTAATTGGCCCCTATGCTCGCCTGACCTGAATCCAATAGAACACCCCTGGGACATTATGGTTCGATCCATCCGACATCGCCAGGCTGCACCTCAGATTGTCCAAGAGCTCAGTGATGCCCTGGTCAAGATCTGGGAGGAGACACCCCAGGACGCCATCCGTCGTCTCATTAGGAGCATGCCCCGACATTTTCAGGCATGCATACACACTCTTGGGGGCCATACAAATGACTGAATACCATTTTGAGTTGCTGCAATGAAATTTCAGCAAAATGGACTAGCCTGCCGCATCATTTTTTCACTGTAATTTTTGGGGTGTCATTGAATTCAGCCCTCTGTAGGTTGATAATTTTAATTTCCATCAAATGATGTAGCATCCTTTTGTTCCTAACACATCACCCAGTCCATATCACTATAAATAAACAGCATGATTT
>NW_015150641.1:883610-926861 GCF_000732505.1 Cyprinodon variegatus | reverse complement strand
CCTTCCTTCCTTCCTTCCTTCCTTCCTTCCTTCCTTCCTTCCTTCCGCCCACTAACAGAATTGTTTTCAGCTTCAGTCATTTGTCCCTACAGTAAAGAGATCCTTTCCAACCTTTTAACATGTGAAATAATTTGCTCTAAATTGTTATGTGAATATCAAAAACTCCATATTCTTGGGATGTTGGACGTGTTACCTCCTTTTGCACCTCTTCTGAAAGCTGTGATCACGTCTTAAAAATTATGTGTAAAACTGGGCTTCCCATTGACAGAGTGATGAATTACAGAGGCTCAGAAAACATCTCTTTTACTTTGGCTCTGCTGTCGCTCTCATGGCAGAAAGCCAACCACTCTGAAATGGAGTCAAATGTTTCCAGTGTAATGTTAAATCACCTTTTTTGCTAAATGTCCATCACTCTGGATGAGTACATTAGGTGCTTTATCCCTGAAAACGTCTTCCTGCCTCTTTCTGCTCTTTCTCTTTTTGAGTTCTCTTTAAAAAAACAAACAAAATTAGCATCACTTTTCATTCCTGCTTTGTGTATCATAATCAGACAATCAGAAAGGATATGATAAATTTGCCTGTAGTTGTGACATCTCTAACGATGGACTGGCAACCTGTCCAGGGTGTACCCCGCCTCTTGCCCGTCGACAGCTGGAGATAGGCACCAGCACCGCTCGCAACCCTGCTTGGGATAAGCGTGACAGAAAATGGATGGATGGATATGACATCTCACAGTGATCAAAGAATGGACTGAGTAGGACATCTTAAGAAACCTCTCATTAAGGGTTTCTTATGTAAATCTCCTAAATATAGTCAATAAATACTAGGGAAGTGGGCATCTGATATGTCAGGAAGCAACCAAAATTAATACTCCATAATGCCATTCATTGCAGCTATAGCTGAGGTCATTTAAGAGGGATTTCTCCAATGACTTTAAAAATCTGGACACTGAAATCCACTTTGTTAAAGAGCATCCATTCTTAACTTTTGCCACATATTCATTAAGTAATTTATGTCTGGATTTTGACTGGATCATTTCAACACATGGATATATTTTTTTATTTAAACCAGTTGTGTTTGAATGGTTTGCCACATGTGCAAAAATGACAAAAAAAAAAGACTTAATGCCAAAAAAAGATGGAAAAAATAAGATTTTCATGTTTTCCAATAAATAAACATGGAAGCATTTGAACACATGCTTTATTACATTAAACCTAATGAACAGGTACACCAAAGTTAAACCTGTAAAGATAATACAACATATACTTTTTGCTGTACTTAACTTTTTCTGTTTTAATAGCCCTTTGTCAGTCAATATTTCCCTCTTAAAGGTGTCATTTTCCCATCACCCAGATATGCTGATAGACCAAATTTGTAACTATCTTGAGTATTAATACAGAGCTGCACAAGATCTTTCAAATTTCTGCAAATGGCCCTAAGCCGCACTCTGGATTTCAGCGAGAGATTTTATTTTGGCTGCAATGTTTTTGCCACTCATTCAGAAAAGGACTGAACGATATTCATGTGGAGTCTTTTAAGAAATTAATTATAGCTTTTGAAGGTTTCATTAGATTTTATTAAGGGGTATGTTAGTAAATGTGACTGAAAAGCCACTGTAAGGAAGCCTTGAAACTGATTAAATGTTGAGCTGCCTTACAGAACTAGCTCTGCTATTCGGCAGGAACTCCTACATGCTTTAGAGATATTTAAAACAGAAGTTGGTTTAAACACAGATGCACCAGAATGTCCACTACTTTCTTCAGTCCTTAATTCTTTCCACTTTTCTGACCCCGTGCTTTCTTCTCTTGAAGTTTGATTCTGTGTGGATTAATTGCTCCTCGTATGGGAGACGGCACTCGATTATTCTCGTTCTTGATAATGGTGTGTTTCTCGGCCTTGGGGAATAGGCTGCCAATTTGCTCATGGCGCATCTGCCAAATGATTGGTGTTTACACGGCACATCCCCCGAGGAGTGTTTGTCACAGCACAGCTTCTTTGGTCTTAATAACATATGTAACACCGATTCAGACATCAGTAATAATATTGCATGCAGGTATGAGATGTTGGACTATAACTTTGAGCTAACACTAAAACTTTATTTCAAAAATTAGAAATTATTTTTTTAGATCATTTTCTTTTCCCAAACCTATTTTCTCCTCCTCTCAACTCTTTCCACCATCGCTCATCTCATCTCCCTAACACAGTGCTCCTCCTCTGCTGTCCCATTAATCACCCCTCTCTAATTAACAGGCCCACTGTTCCCAGACTTCCCTGTACTCCCACTCTACACCTGGCCCAGCCTTGCTGTCCAGCAGGCATGCAACGCATGGCAACACACGTGTAGACGCTTACTGTCAGAGCTTGAGTGCAGCTGGCAACTGACCACTGTAAAAATTACACTTGGAGAAGCAAAATTCACTGCATTTAATCATTCTTATTTGAATGTCACAGTTTTAGTCTTTTGATGTAATATTTCATCACCAATAACCACATTTTCTTGTTATAACTACAATATCCCCCCCTCCATTTTATTGATTTCTTTTTTACCACATTCCTCACCCATGCTGCTGTCTTTTACTCACTTCCTATTGCCCCCCCATTTTATACCTTCTCCCTGTCCTCCCCCCTGTTAGCCAGGGTGGCCCCGGCATTGCAGCAATGCCATCTGCCAGCGCAGCATGCCCACAGGCTTGTGTCCACACACACTCGCCCACAGACTCTCATGAACACACGCTCAGCTTGGCAAGGACACCGTCCAGCGCAGGATACACCGATATCCACGCTTCCGCCACTAGATCACTGAAGTCCCACTCATTGTGTTACACAAGGCACAGTCACTTGCACAGCCCTGTTGTGTCACACGCTTCATCTGTCTCCCAACAGGGGGAGCCGCGGAGCATCTGCTGTAACCAAGACAGGAGTCCTGAAGGCTGCATTTATAGTAAGAGAGCAAATTCCTGCAATTGTCATACAAACCATCATAGAGGTACAACACACACCATCTGGGTGTGTGTTGTACATTGACAACAAATGTTTTAAAAGAAAGTTGAACAAACCAGCAGTTAGATGCAAATGCACATTTTTGAGGTAAAAGGCTGTTTTTTTTTTTTTTTTTTTTAGGTACCATGCAAACCATGTTTATTTATATAGCACAGTTCAGGAGAACTGCAATTCAAAGTACTGTACATTAGAAAAGGGAGAAAAAAGCAACACAGATAATTAAAGAGAAAAAATGAATAATTAAAAAAGTTGATTATGAAAATAAAAAAATCATTATAAAAAGGAAAAAAAACAAACAAAACATGTGCAGTTCTAAACAAGGGCCAACATGGGCCAGTGCCCCGGGTAGAACCGGCCCTGGCCTCTGTTATGGCCTCTTTACTGAAGATATGGTACTGGAGAACATTTCTAATGGTGATATGCACTGGTATTGACATAGTGATTGTTAGCTATCTTGGACCCATTCTCTTTAAAATTCTGTTTTAGTCATAATTTAAAGAAATAAGGGGATAGGTTTAGTCGTACTGAGTTGGATCACAGTACTAAAATTACAGTAACATACTCAAATTTTTTGACTGCTGATTTATTAAGTTTTATTTACGTTAAATCAAAAATATGTAATATCATTGGATTGTCAAAGTACATTAACCTGATAAATTGAAAGGAACATATTTTTGTTTCTTTTTTACTGAGGTGAGGGAATTTCTAATATTCAATTGTAATTAAAATGAACATTTTCAAACTGATCAAAGGGAACAAACCAAACCACATGGACATTTCACTTTATTCGACTATTATCTAAATGACAAATTATTGCCCTGTTTTTAGTTTCATGCTTCTCTGCCCCCATGAAAACACACTGGCCCCAAATGGCCTCCCAGTAAAATTGGACCAGAACTGTCACTGGATAAAAAGATTGATAAAACAAATGAAAGTGTTGTGCTTTCCTCTCATGACCATATGCTAAACAATCGTTTCAGAATCAGATATATATTTCATTGTTGTAGGAAAAAGAAAAAAAAGAAAATAAAATTGGTGCATTGCCATTCTGAGATATAATTAAGATCTGTTGAAGTTGTCCTATGAAAATATTGTTACCCCTTTTTATAAATTATTTATTTTACTAAAACAACAGCAAAAATCCTGTGCAATTGTTTGGAAAGGATCAACTCAAGCATTGGTATAAATGCTTTTCAATGAAAAATAATTGCCTGTTTTTAAACATTTTAATTATTTAGAAGTAAAGTGTGTGAAACGTTACCGAAAATCATTTCCAATACCAAATTACCTTCTGACCTTGGAGGTCTGGAGACACCAGACAGCTGTGCAATAGTTAAATGCCGAGTTGAATTCTAAAACATTATCCCAAGGTTTCAACACAAAGAAACATTTTTTAGTAATTCAGCATAAAGAATGAAAACTGCGCACCTAATAAGACATGACATTCCTAAAATTTGGCAAGTAAAATAAGGTCTAATCAGAGAAGCATTTCATTGGTCCCAGGTAGTAATTCTAGAGGAGCTGCAGAGATTCACTGTTCAGTTGGGAAAATCTATTGTCAGGCTCAATGCTCTTCATGCTGACCATAAATCTGGCTTTGGAAAAATGGCAGAAATAATCCGTAATATTTCTGAAAGAAAGAAATGACAGATTTTATTTAGAATTTGGCAAAAGACAAATATACAACACATCAAAGACTTGGGCCCTGATTCACCTTCCAACAGGAGGCCAACCTTAAAACAGAAAAGATCATTGATGTTTGTGTGGTTATGACGCACAAAGATATTCGAGACGCATGCATACATTTGAAAGGTAAAGAAAGTTGATGTTGTTTGGGTTATGCTATTGCATTTAGTTGGGGAAATCATAGCATGTTCATAAAGTCATACGGATGAGGTAACATAACATCCTTTTAATATATATTATTCATCTATTCCAGTGTTCTTGATTCTGTTGACATTTAAGCAAGACAGAAGCAGAATTGATGGGAAATGCAGCAATTAGCAAATGAGCTTCAGGATGTGTTGCTGTTTGAGCTGTTTGGGGCTCGTTGGGCTGCTGGGGGTGGCAGAGTGAACTAGTGTGTGTGTGTGTCTTTGGGAGGGGGGGCATGGTTTGTCTGCCTGTGTGTGAATGTGGTGCGCTGCCAGGTGCGAGTGGGGGTCTGTGGCAGTATATTTATTAGTAGCTGTCAGAGAGGTGACACTTTGATGAATGGTGCAGAGTAATCAGGGTTGGGCTGTGACAGGCTGCACTCACAGCCTTCTACCTGCCAAACAGCCCAATCACACACACTTATATGAATGCTTGCATGCTCGCACAAACAGCTGTGTTCAGACGTCTGCACTAAAGCTACTGTAAATGCCTGCCTGGAATAAAAACTCGTAACAGATAAACTACGTCATCAAACTCCCCTTCGTCTCCTCTCAAACTTCCCTCTCTGTCGTCCCTTTAATAGTACTTTTTTATGTCCCAGACTCTTCTGTCAGCATGCTGTCACTTAAAGAAGCGAAGTTGTTTTTGAGATAAAATAAAAGGATAAATAGGTTGAAAGTCTGAGAAGAAAAGACAAAAAGAGAGAGAGAGATGTGGGGGGGGGGAATTTGCAGAGCTTTGTTGTTTTTTAATTGCTGTTGAGAGACAAAGTAGCCTTAATTAGTCCTTGTCTGTCTTCCGTTGTACTGCAAGGTCATTGTTCTGTGACTTTTGGCTAATTAGTCAACTCCTGCCGACTAACTCAAACCTTCCCCACAAGATGAGAAAAAAGCTTGGTTTGGTAAGTAGGAGAGTTTATGGAGTGTGGTAAATTGCACAAGTTTTCCATTTTTGTTTAATAGTGCCCCTTCTGGCCTTTTTCCTTAAACATATAGTCAATTTTCTCTGTCTTTTCATAGTGAACATGTTCAAACAGAACAAATAAGCAATTCCTCTCTTACAAACTATCCTCAGATGAAAAAAAAACCCACTAAAAATAAAAGCCCATAGCAAATATTGTATATCAACTAAAACACTAAATGGAAATCATTATTTCTCACATGTTTTTAATGCCTCCAAACCAACAAGTAATGGGAGGGTGTAATTAAATAATTTCACTGAGGTTTGGGTTTCCAAAATGTTTTCCACTGTTTCTATCGACAGACCACAGTCTGGTCCTAAAGCCTGGGGGCTTAGAGAGAGAGGGGGGATGAGGAGAGGAAGGGGGGAGAAGAGGGGGGTAATAGAAAAGACAAAATAGGAAACAAATAGAACAAGAGGAAAAAAGAGAGAAGATATTGGAGCCAAAACAGTTTGTGGTTCTTCTTGTTTTCCTTTCCTACTGGAAGGCCTAGCGATTATAGTGTACAGGAAAGCTACAGATACCAACTCCGTTTATGTTAATCATCTTAAGTACTTTCTATAAAACCACTAGCTTCCATTTATTGTCTCTCTTTGCCTCTATCTATAGGATCAGAACATGTTGATGTGTTGTGTGCTTAAATCTGTATATAAAAGCCTACTTAGACGGTTTGAAGACCAACATTTCTTTTAGTTATCTGCTTCAATATCCTGAATGATCTGATCGGGATTGCTGCTTGGGTTTAAAAGGCCTAAAAATTCAATAATACCAAATTTAGGTCTTCAAAGTGTTAAACATGCCCGGATTTTGCATACTTGCTTAATTTGCTTAGAGTCAAAAGTGCACATTTGTTCAGCTATTAATGTTTCTATCCACAGAAACTGGGTCCTATCAGACGCTCAGGCACTTACAATGAAAACCTTGGTGTCAAGTTTTCCACAACATATACTCTTGGATAACTGTATGATTGAAAATTTTTGACCAGAAAAATCAGATTTTTTCATTGCTTCCTTTTCTTATTTAGTAAGTTAAATACAAATAAAGTTCTGCTGTGCTTGTTTGTTTTTTTTCTCAAGTTTTATCCATTTTTATCCTCCAACTGAAGCAATTGTTTGCACAGAGGTTACACATTTGTGGCTTTGTATAGAGGGACACTGAAGACACTCACCAATATTTGAGGAAAATATGGGAGGATAGGAACATTACAGAAACTTCTCCAAAACTAATGAAAATGATGAGATTGAAACTGGTTAGAGACGGTGCCAAAAGGATGACGGCAGCCTCTAAGTAGCTGCAGCAATTTCCATTAAGTAGTGGTTGTGTTCTATGTGTAATGTTCCTACTGGGCTAATGGTCATAGAAGGTTTCCAAAGATTTCATCAGGTCAGATTAACAACCTTTTAAGAGCCTTAACTATTTAAATTTAAGACTTCAAATGTGTAAATATTTATTTGGGTAAAACTGGTTTTGATATAAAAAAACAAACAAACATCCATCCATCTTTTCTTATCCACAGTACTTTTTGGCTGGACCATTTCAAAACTGTGACACTAAACGTTCTTTTTTTTTTTTTCACTTTCAACCAACTCCTTAGCTAAATGATGACTAGAGTTGCATTTCACTGATTTGCACAGAAAAAGCAAAGTTTCAGGCATTTTTATTGAGTTCATTTCTAACTTGTAAAAAAAAAACCCCCAAAACAAACAACCAACCAAATGAAAAAGATGTGCCAAAATATTTTACTTAGCTAAGGTGTCAAATTACATTTGGTTTTATACTGTATGTCCATTTTCTGCTAAAATTGGCTTGTTGCTTAGTTAGGAAAATACATTCAAAACATCCCGTTACATTTTTCAGCCCAGGATATTATGTCAATCAGATTCTTACAATTTAGGCTTACAGAGATATATTTAACACACTTTAGTCCAGAAGTCAAACATAATCTCTAGATTATGATATTGACTTATTTGTCTTCTTTTTATATTCAAATAAGTAGGTCTTAAATTGAACTTGATGAAACTTGAGGAAATTCAGTATGACAATAAACACTTCTAAACACGGTGCAAATAAATGTATTCTGTTTGGATGTATACGGCTGGTGATCGTCAGCTGCTTCAGTGAACAAATAAACATTTGCAAGAAATTAAATGAGCACACTAATTAATGACAGCCTGAATGAATGGACTGAGAGAATTCCCTCTTTCTCTCCGTTTCTCAGAGGATTCACTGCCAGGTTGAGTGAACATTGACGGAGAAACACTTATTTTCTCCACCACACCAATGGAAATCAATTGGGTAGTAATTGCTGTCTTTGACCCCTCTCCTGTTTCCAGCACATCCCATCTCCTCTACCATCCATACATCCTCCCTGCTCTGGCCATAAAGATGAGTCTGAGGCAGTCGATTCATTTTATACGTCAGTTTTTTCCCCCTGTTGAAGTGAGAGGCAGATGAAAGACCAAACTGGAGAAAAGTCAGACAGGGGAGAGTGGAAAGCATTAACAAATGCACAGAAAAGGGGACAGCGGATGAAGACAGTTTAAAGAAGCTTTCCTCTACAGCTGCCATCTGTGCTTGTGTTTATGTGAGCTTTTTACTCGGCATCTTTCGGGTTGAAGTTTTCTGGTCAGATGGGTAATGAGTGACCCTTTCTTTCTGGCATGGTTCTGCCGTCACACCAGTATTAATCTTCCTACATCATCCCTTCTCTGAGCGGACAGTAAGCCTCATGGGGCGTCACACACACATTCACAGCTCTACAACACATAAACACACACACACACACACACACAGAGGCACTGATGCTTAGGCGAGGTGGCAATGATGAATGAAGATGCTCTTAAGATCTGTTTAATAAGTTTAAGGCAGAGTCCCCGTGCGAGCAATGGGAAAGTGAAGGCCGTGTATACATCTGCAAACTCATTGGGGTTTTCCCATTTGACTGCATTGACATTGTAACGGGAACACAAAGAATGCACAAAAAACATTGACTAAGCTGATTCAAAATGTAATGTAAAGTACCTCCATACAATATTCTCATATTATGGTATATTGTAACCTCAAACCTTAAGTTGTAAAAGTGAAAATTAACAAAATGATGTCTGGTTTCTTTTTAGAACAAATTTTTTTGTAACAAGAGTAAACACCAACAAGTCCCAAAAAGTCTATTTGGGAATATTTTTACCATGATTGGCAAAACGAGTGAGTAAAGCATTTGCTTGTCTTTTGCAGAATAGATCAAATGTGTTTGGGGAGCATCCATCCTGCTGCAGAATCTCACTTAGATTTAGGCTTTGGCTTTGACTGGGAGATTCTAAAACAGAAATATACAGAAGCATATTGCATTCACCAAAGGAAACAAAATAAATCAGACAGCTTATCTCATCATTACGAGGTACAGATCTCGTAATGATGAGATATTATCTCGTCATTATGAGATCTTTTCTCATAATCACGAAATATGATCTGGTAATTACGAGATAGTTCCGAGATTTTATATTATAATTATCAGATCATAGCTTGTAACTACAAGCTATGATCTGATAATTATGAGAAAAGATCTCTTAATTATGAGATACCGATCTCGTAATTCTGAGTTAAGCTGTCTGATTTTTTATTTTTTTTTCTTCTGATGTAAATGTAGTACGCTTCCGTAGTAACATGCTTTGATTTAAAATATTCCACTGCATCTCTGGTTGTTTGTTTACAGTTGTTGTCCCGATGGAAGGTGAACCTCTAACCCAGCCAAGTCTTTTGCAGCATCGATTTACTTCTCAGAATGATCTGCCTTGGTAATTAGCTCAAACCCTTTCCTTAGTAACTCTCACCCGGGGCTCTGCTCCTACTTATTAAGAATTAACCCCAGTGCAATGCTGCCAACACCATGTTTTAAAGTTTGAATGGTTTGTTCTGGGTTATGAGTATGAATACCGGTAGTTGTATTGTCAGTCTTTTCATTCACTAATCAATGGATCTTTGATTAATTTAAACCCAAATATACTTTATTAATCGCAAAGTAAATTTAAATAATGTAACTCGTATGGATTTCTTCACTGAGCCTTTCTGCTGTAGATGTTGGTAGCTGTAGGCAGGAGGGATTTCCTGTACTGTAGCTGTCCAGCTGATAAGCCTCTGAATGGAGAAACTATTGTTTGTATGGCAGTCTGATGGAGAGGATGCACAGGGCTGTCAGTTACACTTTATTTTATTCAGGGGTATCAGAACTACTGGGAATGAATTTTGAATGCATTGTGCATTTGTTTTTTTTTAATTTGGTTGTAAAAAAACAGAATATATATATTTTTTCTTTTATCTGCATTATTTGTTGATATCACAAACCAATCACGAAATCATATACAAATAAAGTGGTTACAAGGTGAACATTTTTTTTTTTAGAAAAAATTTAAAAGGTATGAATACCTCTGAGATAAAACATAATAAAAGTTTAGACATTCAAAAGTTGTGAGAAACTGATTTATAGCCACTTACATCGTTACACCAATAAGGAATTTACAGCAAACATCTATAGCAGACTGACATGGACTAAATGTTTTTAAACAATGTATGAATATATGCCAACATTGAATATTAAACTCAAAGGAAATAAATAGACTTTAGAATCTGTAGGATCCAAAACAACGTTAAAAAAAAGCATCAATAAACACTGACATATTATCATATGCTGACATGTTATCATACGCCTAGATACTCAATTATCTTTGTTATCATATTAGCCACATTATCTAATTATTTAGTCTTTGGAGGATCAATAAACACTTAAATTCACTTTATTAGCTTCCTTTTTTTCTATACAGAAACAGTTAAATTATTAATTGATGATCAAGAACAAAGTATCGGCAACACTATCAACTGTTGTGTTGAAAGACTTTAGCAAGGTCCCACCTGTTGAACTGATGCATGGAGTTTGCACGTTGAGCTGAAGAGCTGCAGGTGTCAGAGCCTTGAACACTAACGCTGCTTTCATGTGGTCCGGTAAAGATGATCCTTTTTCACTTGTAAAATGGGAATTACCAGGGAAATATATTCAAAGGCTTTTGTTGTGAAAAAAAATTGGATCCAAAGGTTATCCTGATCTGCTACTTGAAAAAACAGTAACAGACTTCCTCATTCATCTGCTAAAGGAAAAAGAGGATGCATCAAATGCATCGACTGACTGCCAGCGAGCATCTGATAAAATTAAACAATAAGTTATTTCAAAAATGACAAGTTTAAATGGGGAAATATGTGACATATATATTATATATATCACATATGTCACAGCATTTTGTATGCTACAAACACAACAGGAGAGAACACTTAACAATTTTCCTGCAATTTTCCAGTAGAAAGTCAACCTGAGTGGGTTTTAATATGTATTTTTGATTTCTGTTTGGTATTTACCATGATTACGATACAACATGAAGGCAGAATAAGAGTAAACTCTAGATTATTCGGATAAAGGGGAAGATTTCAGATAGCCTGCTAATTTTCTCATGCCGCACAAGTAGAAATAACACTTTCATTAGAGAGCACTTGGGTTCTATTAGGGCCACAATAACATGGCTTCACAATCAGATTTCTTGAACAAAATGGATGAGATTGTTTAGTCTTGTGTTAATTAGCAGATGCAAGGGGATCTATTCAGTTTTCCTCAACACATTTCTGGAACTGAAACCGACTGTCAGATTGAAAGTTTTGAATTCTGAATTAAAGGCTAAACACCTATTTATGTTCTAAACTTCTTTCTCTCCAAAGACATGTCACATTTTTGAT
Organism: Cyprinodon variegatus; assembly: GCF_000732505.1. Taxonomy (NCBI): domain Eukaryota; kingdom Metazoa; phylum Chordata; class Actinopteri; order Cyprinodontiformes; family Cyprinodontidae; genus Cyprinodon; species Cyprinodon variegatus. Next base: position 915,253 of record NW_015150641.1, on the reverse strand, counting down.
ATTTCTATCTTCTGTCAAATGTATACTTCAGTTTGTTGTCTTCTTTAAAAGAAAATCGTTTTATTCTGTACCCCTGTTATCTTGTTGGTGAGGAGCCTGGTCAGTGAAGCTTGGGTTGTGTGTTGTCTGACAGCTGCTGCTGCGTTCCTCTTTTCTCTTTTCCACCCACTCCCCCCCTTCCTCTCTCTTTTAAACACGCGTCCTCATTTCTAAACTATCTATCATGCTGGCAGGGCCAGTGGGGCCTTTAAACTGTGGGATTGGCACTTTCTCAGCTGCTGAGCTGGAAAAGGGGGTCTACTTGCAGACGGAGACGTAAGCAGCGACCCAGCCTGCTGCAGGCAGAGGAAGCAGGAGATACTCTGCCTGTGAGCAGGTGGATTGAAAAAACTCTTTCCTATGCATCATGATCGCACATGGTGATAAAATAGGTCTTGTGCTGTTGCTAATTCTAAGGCCTTGCTCCCCAGCAAACAGAAGAAAGAGTTGTTTCAGGAATTGTAATTGGAAAGCAAGTACGGTAGATGGGTTTGCGATGGGACTGTGAAACCAAGTGTGCAGATTCCATGGATGTTGTCGGCAATGAGTTGACAAACTCCGTCGCACTCGGGAGTGAGAGGTGTCTGAAAAGATGGTAACATGCTGACAACATCTGTGTGCCGCTGCGTGCACGTGCATTGAGGCACCACATTTGACAAACATGAAAAAAAGAATATAACAATGCTGGTGCTGTCAGCAGGTCTTGTCCCTGGCAGGGGGGGGCTGGAAGCGAGGACGAAGTGTGACTTTCTCAGACAAGTAGAGAAACTGCGATGACGCCTCATATCGATTTGGGGTACGCAAAACGCATGACACATGCATGTCCTCACACACACACACACACACACACACACACACATTTTGCACACAGATCATAACGACCCTCATTGTATCTGTGACATCACCCACAACTGGATCATCCCCAGTAAGCCTCAAAGTATTCAGAAATGATCCAGACTTCATTGCTCTACACCTTCAAATACAGCCCAGCGCTACAGGCAGATGAGTCACTTTAACACTTTGTGGGAGGTTTTATAAAACTGCCATTAATACAATGTTTTCTATCCCCACGGTACAGTTCTGGTCATCTCTGTTTTCTGTGTCGTCCCCCCTTACTTTGAAACATATCAGAGAAGACTCTTATACATCTCTGCAGTACAAGTGCAATAATTCAAGTCAACTACTGTGAGGTCATTCCTTAGCTCTCTATGGCGCATTTATTTTTCTATCTAAAGGAAACATATTCCAGGACATTACTGTACAACTTTTTTTATGCTCTTTTGTACTATATACACTCTTTTTATATTATCGGTTGTATTTATGTCTTTAATTCCATCTTGCTTTAACTCTGCCCTTTGAACTCTATATAAGCTACTTGAACCAGAGTTTTCCTGAAGGAGTAATCCCAAGGGATAAATAAAGTTGAGTGTAAGTCTAAGGTAATCCAAGAAAAAGCTGTGCAAAAAATGTGTGTTTCTAATAGACAATTATCTGATTAATTAGTTATAAACCAGCTGATGCACAACAGAACCAGTTTTTTTGAGAAGGCAACTTTATGCTTATTTAAGTTAAAGCAGTTTGTGGGACAGCTTAATAGGCTTGTTTTTAATTGGAAGTCTACAATATCCATCCTCACGCTAATAGGATACTTTTATTTTTCTTAATCTTAGATTTGAGGAAGAGACAACACTAAGGGATTGTTTGACTGATATTACGCACCAACAATCAGATGATTACAGTTATGCAACTTGATTGGATTTATCTTTTAACTTTTTGGTACATATTTTGATAAACATATGTCCCTTTCCAAAAGATCTAAAGTGTTTTGCCAATTGGGTGTTAAGTTGGTGTTTAAAATGTTCTGAATTAAAGGGCTCAGTTTCTGAAATCATGCTTAAGATTCCATAAGGAAATTGTTAAAAAAAAAAATAGCATGAAGCATCAGAAACAGCTTGTTATTTTGGAAGTGATCCCCTTGTTCTGTGTCTGCTGCAGTTACAGTGTTACCCTTTTCTAGTCTGTCAGTAGAGGGCGATCTATACTCAGTGGTGCACAGTGTGAGTGTGTGCGTGTATAAGTGTGTGTAGTATTTTTTTTTTTTTTGTGCTTACCTAATTTCTCAGCACTGACTGTTTCCATTTGCTCTAATTATATTAAGAACAACATTTTTAAGTTTTCCCTTTCTTCTGAGTACCCTTTATTTTTGAGTATATTTAAAAATATGTAATGACTGAAAAAACAAGTGCAGAATTTGGTTATGGTCTCTGTTTAACTTATATTTAATTTTTCACTGCTGTTAGATTTAATTAAGTTACCTATAAAAAGCTTGATATTTGAGCTATTTTGAAGATAATAAAATAGTATTTCCCAAATACTGTTCTATAAAAAACCATGTCATGGAAGCAGATGCCTTACAATGATTTGTTTTCTAAATTAGTGATAAATTGATATCAATTTTTAAATACAATGTTCTTTAGTTCTAACATGATATGGAATGCAATATACGTCTGTTGTCTTTTTTCTTTATTTTGCAGATTTGACTACATTTGCTTTATTCTGAGGATCTATTTTAGATTTTCTAACGATGAATCTCCAGAAAACTTCATTATTAGAATATCTGAAATGTTTTTATAGTTTGTAACAACTGTTATTGTAAGTAGCGGGGCTATTTATAGTCAAATACATTGAACTATTTCAAAGAAGGCTTTATTCATTAACTTTGAGAGAAAATAATTACTTTTTTAAATTTAAAAAGAAACGTTAGTCTTTCACTCTGTTGAGTGTGGGTTTATGTGATTTATTTCTTCTATATCTTGAGGTAAAATAAGAATTAAAATGATATTCTTAAGAGGGATGATTTTATCAAGTCAAACCTTTTCCATCTTCTTAACCATACATCTAGATAAAGAATAAAACACTAAATCCAGTAAATCTTGGTAATCTTATACATTTTTTTGTCGCCCTGGTGAAGATGTTTAATGAGCTTTAAAAAGCTTTGTCATGGATCCATTGTGACTGCTAGTTGCTGAAACCCTACAAATTTGAGCCTAGATTTTCTCATACTCCCTTATGCTACACTTAATATTTTCAGATATTGAATAAAGGTACAGAGACATTCATGCTAAAACTGGATTCCCCAAATGCGAACCTGGAGATCCACTGCCCTGCACCTTTTATATACGTCTCAGCTTCCTACCCTCAAATGGCTGAATCACCTCCGCAGCATGTAGTCAAATCCTCCTGAGTCCTGGTAATGACCTTATTATTTGACGCAGTTGTGAATTGTGGAGGACTGTGCCTTTAAGCCATTTTTTGAATTTCTATTTCTATTTCTAAAATTATGAATTTTGGAATAAAAAAAAAAACAAACTTTGGTCCTACTTTTTTTACTTTCCTAGTTCAGCGCTTAGGTCTCTCAAGTTTGCTGACATTTTGTTCAATTTTTTAAATGTATTTAAGGTTACAGTATAAAAAAATGAAGCTTTCTTTAAATCTATTTAGGACTTAGGAATTGTTTAGGTCAAATAATAATGGCAAAAACAAAAAAATACTGAATAAAGTAAATTTATTTTCCACATGTTTTGAGTTAAGATTGTTAAAGATAGACTTACTTTAGGGTTTTTGCACATGCTACATAAAACTTCCAATTTTTCAAATATTTTCTTGTTAATATTTTTATGTCATCTTCAGCTCTATCACTGAAATAACAAAGATTCACTCTTTGTTCAGCAAAGCATGGCTAGGGTTACAGCTTTCTAGTTTTATTGTGACTTGATAGCAGCCTCTTTTCAATCTTTCATGAAAGAAGGGTCGCTTCCATTGTAAGTCAATTGAAGATATGATCATATACCAGAAAGTTTAGATTTCTCGTGACTTTCCTGCTTCTCGTTAATAACTTTCTGTTGCTGTTATGTATTTGGCGATGGAAAAATTTACTCTGATCATAAATAGTTATGTTTGTGGGTATTTGGGCCACATGCTGCCAGAAATTCAACATATTGTTTTTTATTGGACAGTCCATTGTCTGTGCGTGTGACATTGCATTGGTCACTGTCTCTGAGAGTTTACCCAGTCCTCCTTCAAATCTGCTTTAGCCATCATTATAAGAAATTTAATTACAGATGGAAAGCTGTGTTTATATACAAAATACAACTGCTACTGTAATTATGTTAAACTTTTTTTAATCTAATTTAATGTATTAACTCAACCTAATTGCATGTAAAACATCATTAAGTATACCAAACTGATACATATAGGGCTGAACCTAAAATAAGTTATTTAATTACTAATATACCTCAAGGCAAATTATCTGCCTTGAGGCTTTCTTACACTTAGCTTCACTATTTGGTGCATTGTGTTCTGGCTGGCAGGTTATTTGTGTAACGCAAACCATCTCAGCTCCTCCTCTGATGGTCTTTGGTGCTAATACATCGACTTTAAATGCGGTTATCAGCTAAGGAGGGAGAGGCAGAGGGGCAATAGAAAATGGGAAGCAAATTACTTTAAATCACTATAAAGCAGCACTAAGTAACATTTTTTGCTGTAATATATTCTCTTCTAAAGCCATAATCTAGCGATAATCATGGTGTTAATGAGATGATTGAATATCCTATTATCTCCGCTACTGGTTCTAGTTGGAAAAAGACACATGCCAGTTTCTGTGCCACTGACCCAGTGGCAGTCTCATGACTCTGTTCTCGTTACAAGCAGTAAGACGAACAGCTTTGCGGCTCCCAATGTAAGGCCATTAGCATCAAATGCCACACACCTGATTATCTGCTACTTACAGGTGATTATGGAACAGTTGTTTATTTTGGTGGTTTATGACATAGCTGACTAGCCAAAAAAAAAAAGAATGTAAATAAGACCTATGTTTGAGGAGGAGAAGAAGAAAAAAATGAGAATAGGATTGAGACAGGTCTCTGAGTAGAGTGAATTTGGGCAAGATGTTAAGTGTGTGTTGAGACCTCCAACAAAAACAATGTAAAACTGATGTAGACTTGTTATTGGTCACCATTGTTAGTGGATTTAGAGTAATTGATTCTGAGTGTGACACAGCTCTAGGTTAGGGTTGAGCAGCTCATGGAGTAACTTTTCAAAACAGTGCTACTTCAAAATTACTTGGTACTGATTTACACTAAATATAAAAAAAGAAGAAAAAGCAGAACAATGCATGTACTTCAAAACTAACTTCCATAATAGTTTTATCTCCTAGATGTTGCAACACCTGAGCAGGATACATCTGCTGCAGTGAAACTTTCCACCTAAGGGTAACTAAACCTCAAATCAGCTCTCTTGGAGATGAATAATATTAATAGGTCTGTTAGGGGACTATATTAATGTTAGGGTGTAATTGTTAACATTTTTCATGTAAGCTTGTTATTTGAGCAGTATTTAACCTATAACCATCTTTTTGATGACCCTAACGGGTTCAAATGTGTAAACAGCAGTTGAATTTTCCCAGGATTCAGGAATACATCTGTGTTTCATTTACCTTGCAACTTTGAACCAGGAAGTTAGTTGCAGCAATCTACCTGGTGATGGCTTTCTATTGTGGTTGCTTGTATTCTCCATTGTTCGTGTATAACCTCTACCGCCGATGTTATAACCTTTACCACAATGGCGTAACGACACAACAATAGGCCCATAAGCAACATTATCTGGGCGGGCCCCATATGAAGTACAATGGCTCACCATCATGTGTAAATCTGGCATGTTTTGGGGTATAAATAAGGTCCGGTCAGACCAACTAGTATCGGGTGGGTTTAATATAAATTTTTTGCACCATTACGTCTGAAAAAAGACGTCCTAGTCCACAATTGCGTAGGGGCCCAACCAGGTGTCAGTGACGGGGCCCCTAAGAGGTCGGGGGCCCTAAGCAACTGCAGTCTCTGATTACCGATTGTTGCGGCCATTGCTTTACCATGACAGAAACACTGCTCTAGGTGGTGTTCTAACTTCTGAGAGCAAACAGAACATACTGTAGAACTGTGTCATTCAGACCTGCACCAGTATGGCGAGTCAGAGTTTGGAACTGCAACATAGGAAGCAATGATAAGAAGTATTTTCAGCTGAAGATTTTATTACCCATTAGTCAGTCCATATATATGTTTTCTGTACTTAAGATTATTTAGTCATATTAAATTCCCTATCATTTTCCCTTATTCTGACCACTCCCCCAACTGAACTCTCTCTGCTTATCCCACAGCTATATTGAGGCACTGCTAACTTTGTTGGCATTTTTTTATTTGTCTAGGTTGGAGTTACGTCTTTAAATCAAAATCAGGTTTGTGGCATTTTACACTTTGTTACACAAAATAAGCTACAAATGTCCTTTTTCATTTATACCACTTTGTGAATTTGAATCCCTTTAAATATCCAGGGTGCAATATGCAAGTCACAGTTTAGTTTTTTAAATTTGTGACAACTTCACTACAGAGGCAGCATGCTCTGTATTATTGTTTAGTTACCCAATGTTACCCTTGACTTAAACATTTTCAAGTATACACTAAAATGTTTAGCATTTTCAGCAACTTTTTTTATAAAGGATAAAAAAAAATGTGATTGTGTATTATATAAATAGCTATTGGTCATAAAGTGCTCAAGTGTTTTTATTCGATCAATCAGAATAATTGCTACAGTAACTTGTTTAATACTAAGACAAAACCAGTAGAAACCTTTACTTTCAAACTTTGAAATGGACTGTTTTGGTGATAATATGATCAATAAACATATATATTCGTGCAAATAATTATACAAATTCTGTTACAGTCTTATCTGTTTTGATTATTTGCTGTGTTTGCAGAGACTGTAGGTGTGTGTGTCTGTGTGTGAAAGTCTGTTGGTGTGTCTGAATGGTTACATGTTCAGGATGAGAGAAAGGTGAGATAAGAGTCTGGCAGGAGCATGCTCAGATTGCCTTCAATTAGTGCAGTCCAGCAGAGACAAGGGGAACAATGGTATATAGATTGGCACTCCGTTGGACTGGAGACTGCACAAGATGGTGTGTGTGTGTGTGTGTGTGTGTGTGTGTGTGTGTGTGTGTGTGAAAGAGAGAGAAAGGGGTAAAGTGAGGTTAATGACGGGCTACTCATAGACAGCTAATCTGTCTCCTTCTTTCTCTTTCCTTCTCTCTGTGGGTATAATCAGTTTCTTTCCTCTCTTCTCCCTACAGTCATGATAATTATTACAACAATTAGCTTTCATTTTCTGTCTGCTGCGATGGAGTGTCCCACCGAAACCTGCGCTACACCGTGTCTGCCCTGTTCAGTTCCCATCCATCCTCTCAGCCAGGTGTTTCTCTCCCTTGCTGGATGGTTTCACATCATATAGCTTGAAATAAACCTTTTCCAAGATTATAATTGATCTTCTTTTTTTTTTTACCAACTCGTGTTATTCACACTTTAAAATAAGGTAATAATCAGTAAAACACAAACTAAAAAAAGGAAAAATTTAAACAACATTTTAAGATTAAGGGAAATAAATTTACAGTTAATCGTGAATTACATTTATTTAAGAGGTTTTGTGAAGTCAAAACACATTGAAACATAAATTGTAGAAATAATAACTCAAATATCAGATATATTGCATTATAGAAAAAATAAAATGTACAGTATTTAGTTTCCCAAAGTCTCTGAAAAAGAGAAAAGTGTGAAATGTGTTCAGTGATACTGTGTTTAGGTGAGTTATCCTTGTGGCTCATTGAATATTGTGAATTAAATGTTTAAAAAAACTTTTTGTACATTTCTTCATTAATGTACATCAGCAATTACTAAAATAATGTTGGAGTTATTCAAAAAGATCTGAAAGATGCATTGGGTAACTAAATTCAGCTCTTTTCACAATATATCAGATATTGTTTATAAGTTCTCCTTAAATGCATGGTGGACGTTTTAAGGTTATAGAAATAAAAAATGTCCAAAAAGACTGACCAAAACCTTGGTACATTTTGATTGGTAGTATTTACAAAACTATGACCTGCAAATAGCGAATTAAGGAAAAAATAATTAGTATTTAAAATGTTAAATACAAACCTTTAAAGTGTAACTCACCCCGTTGTTAAATCACAACCCCATCACTAGACAAATTTTGAAAAAAATAACCAGGGTTTGGAGATGGAGACCTTGAGCGACATGGCGGAGGGTTGTGTGGTGGGGCTTGAAGAGTAACTTTCAAGGTAAGAGCATGAATATTGGTTTGCAAGAAGCAGTTTTCATAGTTAACATCTTTTCCTTTTGTAGAAGAAACAGGTTAGGTCAGGGCAAAGGACCAAACTGAGCTTAGCCATATTAGTAAGCAGAGGAATGCTGGTTGTTAGACAATAGTGCATAACAACCCCAAACACCGGTTGTTAAGGGAGGCTCTGTGGAGTCCAGTGGGCAGGAGCCTTATCAGTTTGAGCTGCTGGCTCATTGTGCCTGCTTAGCTATGCCTGATGCTGGTGCTGTAAATGCAGCAGAGGACTCAGGACAGAGGTTTATGGAGTGAGTTGCAGTTATAGCTCATGTACCAGCATGTAACGTTTGAATCAAATGAGATTCACTCTAATTGCTATTGTTCAGCCCTAAAGGCACACATATACTCACGCAGACATGTGTCCATATATGTCGAATCACTATCTGCGTGGATTTGTGGCAGACACTGAACTAACATATACCCACAAAGGAAAAGTGTCAAAACCACGTATGAGCACTTCTTGTAGAAACAATGTGAGACGTTGAGCTGACATGGCTTCCCAGGAAATATGCACTGACAGCTCAAAGAAAGTAGACGCAAGGACCCCAAGTGTCTGAGCCACTGTCTTCCCCATACAGTTGGCTACAAGATGCCCAAGTAGACTTCATGCCTTTTGTTTTTGTAAAGTTAGAAGGCAAATTGGTCCAATGATGCCATGGCAGTGTGGTAACTGATGGCATTGGCATGGAAAATATAGGAATTGGTAGTTTTGATGATTAAGGCTGAAATGCGTGAAGCAACAGATATGTCTTTTCATGCAATTGACAATACAATTTCCTTTCATTTTCTCTCTGGTAACCTTTACACTAAAGACTGGTGCCATAGTTAATATTGCCTTTCATGGATCTGAAAAGGAATACACTTTTGAATTTCTGACTGACTCTCCACAAGTCAGACCTGATCAATCTAAAAAATCCTCAAATGATGCCAATGATGGCTTGGGGTATCTCTAGACTGAAACGAACCCCCCCAAATATAAAGTTTTTTTTGGTCCTTGACTTTGTCAGTTTAACAATTTCCTTCTGATTGCCACTGTTCTTGTCACGGTACAGAACAGAGGACCCAGTAATTAGGCAAGACAGACAGTAGGATAATTCAAAAGCGTTTATTGAAAACAAACAGGGCTGTGGTAGCAGTGGCTAGAGCGTCTGAGGCTGGAAAGTCGGGTTTAAAAGTTCAGTCCATACGCAGAGAATGAGGAAGGATCCAGCCAGCGTCCACTGCAAACAAGATGCAGAGGTTGCCGCCCAGAGTGTCCCAGATGCTGCAGCCCCAAGAACAGGCAGGCTCAGAGATCGAGGAGTCTGGAGCCAGGTTAGGCAAACCGTTCAGACGGAAACAGGAAAGCTCAGTGGTTGAAAGGCAGACCAGGATCAGGTAATCAGAAACACTAAGGAACGCTAAAAGCACTCTCACCACTGAGATCAGACAAGATCAGGCAGGCTCTGTGGTTGAAAGGCACACCAGGTCACGATCAAGAAATCAGAAATACTAAGGAACTCTATAAACACTCTCACCTCAGGCTAGAGAGAAAAAGAATCATCCGGCTCTCATGACTGGATGCAAGCGCCTTTAATAGAGGCAGGAGGAGGTGGATCAGATGAGCGGTAACTGGGCAGAGTTAGAGAGGTGAATGCAATGAATATTTAAGCCAGTTATCAGTGCCAAGATCATGACAGTTCTACTACCAACTTAAAGTTAAAAGAGTAATGTTGTAATTGTAATTATCAGTTTTTTTTTTTATTTAGGTTTGGTTTTATTGCAAAATGTCATCAGGACACACTTGCTGTCTGTGTAATTTCAGATTAAACAATCAATCCACAGAAATATTCAGATAGACAAATACCAAACTGTCCGCCAGCAGGACCAGAGATTTTCAGAAAAATGATGCATTTGCTGGGATCGCTTGTGATTATTGGATAAAAGACCACTTGAGTAAGAACCGACATAGTAGATTTGATACATGAATATTAACAGTATAAGAAGAATATGTTATATTTGATTGTGTATCCGGTGCTAAAGTTAGTAACCAGGTCCATTAGGCTGAAGCTCAGTGCTGTCAGTCATCGTAGGTATGGATGAAGGGGGTGGTGGTATGCAGATACGACTTGCTGTCAGCAGACCATAGGAAAATGGATTCCTGAGAAAGCCATAACTATGATAAATTTACTCCTTCAATTCTCAGAGTCCCCCCTCCTCTCTTTCTTCTCCTTCACTAACACACTGATAAACATGCATACATTTCACACACAATACACAACATCCCCTACAAAACCCAATATACTACCTTTCACAGGCCCCTCTCTGCCACTGGCAGTCAGTGCACATGTGACTAATGTATGCGCTAAAGCTGCTTGCTTCCATGCTGCTCACAAGCCCACCACCACCTATGTAGGTTCATCCAGCTCTGCGTTACCACTACAGAAAGCATCCACATAAATATGTTGCAACACATTAATGAAAATTTGACGAATGTGGAGTGCAGAAGGAAAGTTCGGGTTCTGGACAGATCAAAACATTTGGCTAGTAAAGAAGGAAGGCAATACATATGAACAGAAACCAGTTTGTTGGGGTAGATAATAGACTATTCAGTTAAATCGCCAAGTTTATAGGCGAGCTTTGTAGGTCACTGAAGAACTGACTTGAATGACTTAAACTTGACTGGAAAACATCATCTTATTCAAAAAATGACTTTTTTAAAATTTATTTATTTATTTATTTATTTATTTATTTATTTATATATTCTATATATAACTGATTTTAGTAACTCTGGTAATTTTTGTCTAAGCAAAGGGAAAAAAAAAGAAAATTTAAGATAAAAATACCTTCTTTGTCCCAAAATGTAGAAATTCCAGTATGGTATTAGCGAAACAAATAAAAGAGACACTGACAAAAAAAAAAAAACGAATTCATTGCAGAAGAGAAAAGAAGCACTTCTCTGAAAGGAAAAATACTGTGCAGTAACTATTAAAAAAAATTTACAAAAAAAGTAATTAGTTTAAAAAACAAAAGAAAAAACAGCAGCTGATTTATGGAACAATGTGAAAGCGGCAATGAGAAAGATTGTAGTAATTAGCATTTGTAAAACAGTTTAAGATTAGGAAACAGTGCAAAAAAAATCTTAGTCAGATCAAGAACCTCTGCAAACATTTATTGGGCCTGTTTGGATGTGCAGTGATTATAAAGTCAAACAGCAGATGGATGAAAGAATCTGCTGAAGTGCTCTTTTATGCACCTAAGGTGCAAAAGGTTCTGAATGAGCTTCCAAGCTCTGCATGAGCTTCATACATGGGGGTGGGAAGATATTGTCCAACAATGATGTAGTTGTGTTTGTCTCTTGGTACCCCACTACCTGCACTGTGACTTGGGAGCATCCCAGGAGAAAGCTGGCATACCTAAAGTGCTAATAGAACTGATTTCTCTCTGATGCAGATTAGCTGTTGCTCCAACATACTGCACCATAGAAAATGGCAAATGGCAGCACAAAGCACGGAACTCTTTGGCATTCAAATTAATCTTATTCTCCTCAGGTAGATGATCCCAATTCATGGTACCGGTATATGCATGCTCAGTGTGAGGGATTAAAGAAGAGTCAATTACAAGATTTCAATGAAAATCGTTGCCGCAGGCTTATCCAGGAAGCTTGTCTAAAACAAATTCTTAATAAGGTCAATTTCTTCAGGACGATGGTTAAATCTGACTACTGAGGGACTCCTCTAGAGCTCCATCCAAGTCACCTAAGGGTTCATTAATAAAATTGATGTAGAAATGTTTAGATGTACTTTTTATTTTATTTCTAACATGACTATTATTAAAAAACACCCAAATGACCTTCACCTAATAACAAAGAATCCACACCATTAAACCTAAAGCCTGGAGGTCTTTTTACTCTGAAAGTATGACTCTCTTCAATGGGAGACTTCTTCATTTTGGTTAAAGAACTTTCTTACCTTACTGGGTTTAAAGATTGATGGGAATGAAAGTAATGTTACCCAAGCATGTTTTAATTGTAATTGTGCAAATATATGTCTGAAGTGTGTAGAACATGCACAAATTATATTACATAAATCAGGAAATAGACATTAAATACAATTTTAGAATAGAAAAATAGATTTTTTTCCTAAAAGAATTTTTTTTTTACAATTATTTTTCTTTAAGATATTCAATGTAATTTTTGCATCAGCTAAATCAGTTCATGTCAGACACACTTTTTTGACAGGCAGCACATTTTGTACCTTTATCCCTATCAAAAGTGCCAGCGAAGGTCAGACCCAAAACATTTTATTCCATGCATCAGGAGTGTCAAATTTTTACATCAATCCACTTAAGCAAGATGAAGCCTTATAAAAGGGCCGGTTGCAGCTTTATAAATGAAACTCTTGATTAAATCACTCCATTTAAAAAGAGCACACTGCTCTTTTTTTATACTCCACTTCCATTTAGGGCATTGAGTTTGACACAAATGCCATACAGGGTTCAGAATGTTATGAACATACTGGGTGTGAAATCAAACTGCACAAAACATCCAAAGGAACTATCACTGTGCATGTAATTGTATACTCTGGAAGGCCTTTTTAGAGTTTTGTGTGGTACATACTGGTACAAAAAGGTCAGAAACATCTAATGTGGACAAAGGAATGATGGGAATTCTTGGATAGTGAACTAATCCTCTTCTGTAATTGTGGGCTTTGAACAAATACTCCTGAGATCTGAAGTACCCAAACAGAGTGTTTTAGTACAACCTGACTTATTCAGAAACATTTAGAACATTCTGTGCAGTAATGCTTGTGTCAATGCAAGATGTAGCCGACTAAATGTAGGGTTATTGACTGTTGGGATTATATGCTCAATTCAAAGTGCCAATCGTAATAGGTCTTTTTTGTTCTCATCATTGGTCATGACTGAAAAATGAATGAGGGTTTGGTCAACAAAAGTGACTCATCTTTAAAGATGTTTTTCTTCATTTCTTGTTCTTCTATGATAAACAGAGTCCTTGTTTTTTATTCAACTCCCACCCACCAAAACCTACTGTATCTGCTCCTCTTTCACTCCCCCACTGCTGTCTTGTTTTTCATCCATCTGCCTCCACCTCTGTCCCTTGTCCTATCAACAAGATGAGTCACAGGACTGCTTGTGTCAGGGGCTAAATGTCTGGTCCTCTCCCTTTAGACCTTGAAGCACAACTAAACAGTATTGGATCCAAACTGGCCAAACATGATGATGCTGAAATTTTCCACCCTCATCGTGAGCAAGCCCATGCTGTATTTGGTCAGAGATAAACACAATGTCAACAACACAGCTGAGACATTTTGTGCTTACTTTGAAAGTGATGATCTTTAAGGTCACAAAATGAGATAAGAGAAATTAAGTGGTGTTTTGCAAAAAAAAAAAAAACAGAAAACAAGAAAAACAGGAGTGGAAATATTTGGCAAACATCAATGTGATGATTTAAAAGATCATATGTCTTTTTCCATGCAGGTCCTACTGTTTTTCCCCCAGGACAAATGCAGTTATAATACATAAAAGTATATGAAAAACACGTTATTACCAAATAATGATATGAAGATGGTCATTCAAAATAAACACCCTCTATTTACAGTGGTTTATTAGTTACTGTTGATTGCTAAAACATCCTTTATAAAAATGTGGATGTAATATCTGTGTTGCCTGTAAATAAGATAGAGGATATACTGTAGATGAAGTGCTGTATCACTTTTTTTGAGGGAAAAACGACCAAAAGGAATGGCTGTCGATCAAACTGTTTCCATCTCCCCTTTGCTCATCAGCCTTTTTTCATAAAAGCCAAAACCACCTCAAGTGAGCATAAAAATGTTTTTGCAAATTTAAGCAAGTGTATTCCAAATTTGTCGCTTCCATCAAACTTTTCTGATACCTAAAAATGCACATTAAAAAAAGCTGGAATACACGCTTTGATGCTGTGAAATGACATTTCCTAAATCCAGGTGATTTAATTTTATTTAACATGTTTTGATTTTTTTTGTCTTTTACTATCTAAATATGTCTTTCAAATTAGAAAAATAGTGGAAGAAGATGGATGAATGGATGGAAATAGAAAAACATTCAAGCCAGTGTATAGTTGTAACCCTGTTGATGGGCATTACTTACTGTATTCCTCAATTTTAACTCCTAAACTGATTGAGCGCAATGTAGCTCATCTCCTCTTTGATCAGAAATTTTTTGGTCCATTTTATTGTTTTATTTACTTTTAAAAAGGTTGCATTTACAAGAAGATTTGACCACAACTATGTCAGCATGAGTGCTTTTCCTAAAAGGAAAAGACAGATGTAGCTTTATACTGGGCATAGGTCATGACACTTTATTATCTGACATGTTTTTCTATCTTTCTTTGTCTCTTCCTGTGGTTTTTATCCCAATTTTAATTCATTCTTACATTATTTTCATTCACCCCTTGCTTCTTCCTTAGATGACATATAAGCAGTGCTTCCTAAATCACTCTTTGACAGATGGAGGCAAAGAAAGGGGAGATGGAGCGAGTGAGATAAAAGGGGTAGAGGGATAGGAAGAGAGAAAAGAGAGGGATGAGAGTTTGAGCATACATGGAATGAACCTATCAATCCAGCATGCCTATTATCCTGTGTGAAATGCCTCTTGCTAGCAGACGCCTAGTTAGTGTGCCTGTTCAAAATTAATAAAATGGCAGCCAAGTCTGGGCTGAGACTCCGACAGGCCCTGGTTATTGATTAAGTCATGTCACAGGAATGGAAGGCTCTGCCATTAAAAGTACAAATTATGCAGTACGTTTAGTCATGCCTCTTATTCATGTTGGAGACAGGCAAAAGTCACGGAAGAATGGAAGCCTGCTCTATTCTCCACAGTCCTCAGCATCTCTTTCTCTATTGTTACGGCCTTTTGTTGTACTTAGGATCCTAATAGTATGAAGTTGTTTTAAAATAGGTTAGCCTGCCTGCATCTGCTATTAGCCTGAGACAAGATGGCCTGAATGAGATGAAGATGAGAATGAGATGGAACAATTGCATTGTCCTGCACTTCAGGACAAAAGAGAGCTCATAGTACAGTGTAAAAAAAAAAAAAAAAGGCAGAGGTATAGAAATGTTTAAACACACAGATGATACAGGATACAATTTAGTGGTGCTTTTTGTGTTAGACTGGAAAATTATTCATAGTTTAGCTCTTAGGCGCTTCATATTTTGTCAGGTTTAGTTTGTAACCTTTATGTATAAGTCTGTTGTGGAGGGTATGATCTCTTCTTTCATCCTCTGCTGGGTAACAGTATTAGCACTATGGAGCTTAAAAAGAAGGCCTGCTTTGTTCTATGCACTCCACTAGAACCTCTGGAGATTATTTAACAAAAATATTTCCTCATAAATTACGAAAATTATGAAAAATAATGAGCCTCCTCCTGAGAAGATTTTTAAAACCACATTTTTTTTTCATTCAGAGGCTCCTCCAGATCAAGAGGAAGACAGATCAGTACAGAAGATCCTTCCTGCCTACAGCCATCAACACCTACAAAACCTGTTTAAAAATAATGTATGACTTACTGCAAAATTTATTTTCCCTTTGGAATTGATAAAGTATTTTTGAATTTGAATTGAATTATTACATCCTATGAGGATTAGCTCTAATTGACAAAAAAAAAAAAAAACAACAACAAACAAAGTGGTGCATAATCACGAAAGTAAGCTATCTACTTTGGTACCCCTAAATAGAAAAAAATGTCAGAAGTCTGTTAAGTGATGGATAGAGTCCATATTTTTTTGTTATTCATTGTCAGTAAAAACACAGCTGTGAAGGACTTAGAGCTTCATAAAGAGATTTAGTGAAAAGACACCCTCAAGATCAAATAACATAGCTTATAGGTAAAGCTGAAAATAAACTAAAAGTAGGATCCGTATTTAAAGTAATATTTAAAACTTCTTACTGAGCACTGTTTGATTTATCACCTAAAATTTGGGAGAAAAATCTAATAAGATTGGGCCTGTCCCTTTGAATTGATAGCATCAATTAGAAAGGAGGCTAAGGAGCCATAGTGACATTGGAAGAGCTGCACATATCATCAACTCAGGTTAGAGAATATGACAACGGGACAACTTTTAGTTTCAAATTCTACAAATCTGACTTCAAAAATAGTTTGGAGAGGAAAGCCTTCCGTGGAAGAAAGCCTGAACAAACAAAAGGACACTGCAAAAATGTGGACAAGGGTGTTCTGAATTGATGACGAAGTCAAAATCAGACTTTTTGGCCCGTATCAAACACACTAACTTGCTGAAGATTCATACTTTACATTATCCTAAATTCTCATCATTTGGTGAAGGATAGCATGTAACCCTGTGAAAGAAAACAGGGGTTAAAATCTCCTTTTAAGTGTGATGATGAGTGTTTGAGCCAAAGAGTGAGATACTGTAGATGGAAGGGAAGTAAGAAGATGGTAAAGTGTCAATAATTTATATGTAGTGCCTAATTCCAGTGTCAGAAAGGTTTGAAAATGGTGCTGCAAATGGATCCTAAGGCTCCCGCCATCTTTGGAGTGCTGGCTCTGCATACACAACATGCACATTCATGTAAACAACTGAAGACATGTAAATGAGCATGTGCAGACATACAGAGACATACACGTATAAACACAGCACACACGCACCAACACTACTCACTCTTCAGCACAACTGACACAAAGCCACAAACATGCAAGAAAAAAGAAGCCCCTCTTCAGTCACCTGGCAGGTCATTAATTTCATGATGCTAAACAAGGAGAAGATAGAGCCATGCACACAAACAACAACAATCACAGAAATGGGCGGGTGCGTGATGGTGTGTGTCCCAATCTACCTAACAATCATGCACCATGCCCCTCAAGATACCAGTGTTTATGCATTTGAAAGTCTTTTTGTTGTTGGCTGTTATTGTTGTTCCCAAAGCGGCAAAGCCATTCTAGCAACCTCTCACATCTCAGATGTTGGTGGAACAGTTTTCTGAGTGACAGGTGCTTTGTTGTATGATTTATCATCTACCAGAAGTCAGAACCCAGGTCTTGTCAGATGGACAAGTGCCTTTATTTTACTGTAGGAGGGGTTTGTCAGCCTAACAGTGATAGTTTGGTATGTCAAAACACCGGAAAGTGTAGGATGATAACCTGAGAACCCTAAAAGGTAAGTCAGTAGCCTTAAGATGCTGAATGCCAGAAACTAAAGTAGCTCTTCTTGAGTAAAGGAACAATAAAGAGCCAAATGAGGCAAGAAGGAATGCAAGTCTAATTAATCTGTTAATCGCACTACTATGGAACAGATGCTGTAGAATTAAAAGAAAATCTCCTTTGCTTGTTTCTTTATTTGTAATGTCTCTTTCTGCTTGTGCAGGGGAACTTTTGGCAGTCGATCCATGTATTCCCATCTCTTCCTTAGCTAAAGAGCCAATTGTGGCTAATAGCGCAGTGTTAGGCAGGCAGACTGCCCCCTTGGCAATGTCTGCTGGAGAAACAGAGGGTTTAAGATGGCACAAAGCAGTAAAAACTGTTAGCTGAATAAAAGAGCCACTATGGGGAGAGAAAGATTGGCGTTATGGTCCTCCGTGCACGGCAGGCTGTTTAACTTATTGCAGCAAATGATCAAATGTGATCATTATTTTAAACTGATTGTTTCCAAATTTGCCTATTTACGTTGCAGGTACATTTGGTTAAACTATTTTTGAGATGAGGAAGAGCTGTCTTGGAAGCAACAGAACGACCGAGGGGGGAGAGAATAGAGGGGTTTGGGGTGGGGGGGAACAGGGGTTGGGGGTGTGGGTGTGAGAGCTGAATCAGCGGGTAGCTCCGCTAATCGCCGCGGCTCATCTGTTAATGGAGTTAATGAAGAATGGGAGCAAACCAAATGCGCTGAGATGAGAGAAGTTCCACCACACTGCATAGGCCGCTGCTCTCTCTCTCTCTCTCTCTCTCTGTTCCACACAAACATGAATGCAGAGGCATTTTTATTTCTTTCACTTGTCCTCTTGCTGTCCCACTGCATTTACCACCTTTTCAGCACCTATTGACATACTTGCTTTTTTGCACCCTCTCACACCTATAAGCATAATCTGCAACTTTGGCACCCATCACCCCATGCCAACATCCTCATAAATATACACACTCACAGCCACACTTTCCTCGCCTGTCCTGCTCCCATATGTTCCTTTTTCTTTGCTTCATAAGGTACGCATCCCCCTCTGGAGACCCTCTACAACTGTGTTGAGGAAAAGTATGGCGACGACTCCTTTTACGTGTTAGGTGGAGATATATGGCAACGGTGCGCAGACCTCTCACCCAGATAATAAGGCTGATGGGTTGACAGGTCCCCTCAGAGAGAGATGGGAACTTGCAGCTGATGCTCACTTGTTAATGGCTCAGTAGCACTTATTAGCAATCTATTAAACACTTGTTATTGACACAGCAATTACTGCATTAATTAAGATATAATTTTTAGCGAACACTCCCATCAATCATGCACTGAATGCATAAATTACTCTACTAAAGCTTTTAACATCTGATACCTGGTTGTACCTTTTTGGAATAAATTGCACCAAACAGATAGTTTTGAATTTGGTCTGGTGAAAAATATTTGTTGAAATATCAATACAGTAAGACGAGGAATACAACCGAACAGTATCTCCTCAAAATGTCAAATTAAATGAGTAATTATATAACAGAATATATGCAGGAAGGAAGGTTATCATGTACAATAATCAACAACAATTTGTATGAAAAAATACAGTGTGGAAATTAGTGAAAGAAAGAAAGCTATGATTGTGTTTCTAAGATGAGTGTAATATGACGTATAAGCAAGATACAGATTTCAACCATGGTATCTAGTGCTGAATCTGGTAACTTCTTGTTGCATTATGAGAACAAATCTGTTTGTATTATATTAGCACTGACCAAATGTTTGCTAAAGGAAAATCTCACCTTGGAATGGCAAATATTGATGTTTCATATCTCTAACATAAGCATTTTAAACAGAGGAAAAAAATAGGGTTTTGAGTATATTTTTTTATTTAAACAAAAACAAGCTACAAATCTCCTTTGCTCTTCCCAACTTTATAATACTTTTTAAAACTTTATTTTATAAAGTAATCTATAGTACTATGAAAAACTAAAGTGTAGAAATAATATTTATAGATCTATGTTGACAGTTGCCTTTTGTATCTGCTTCTTTTTCTATGTCTGCAGATATCCGCTCACACTGAGCCTGGTTCTGCTTGAGGTTTCTTCCTGTCAAAAGGGAGTATTTCCTCTCCACAGTCGCTACAAGCATGCTTGGTGTGAGGGATTGCCTTCTAGTCAATTAGTGGAAGCAATCAACTGGTTTTCCTTAGAAACCTTTGATTCAGTTTGACTGTATAATCCGGTCGAATGGTAAAGAGCCTTGAGATGACGTGTTGTGAATTGGTGCTATATAAATAAACTGAATTCAAAAGTGAATATGTGGAACCTGAACTAAAATGTTGAATATTTGAACCACTGCACACTGCACCAAATGCTTTTGTCTGTTTTCTACCATTATCCTCCTTTTCTTCGATAACAAACAATCTTATCTATTTATGATGTTGTTTGTACTTAGACAGTAGAAAATCTTCATCAATACAAATAACAGCAGAGCAAAATTTGTTGTCATCATACATTTCCCCCTTTACCAGGGAGAGTAGCGCCCTAGCACTCCCCCTGAGTTTGGCTATAGAATTTAGAGGTTTAAGAGAGGATACTAGTTATAGGCGATCAGACCTGTCCCAGGATAAATGGACATATCATATTTGGATCAGAAGTTTTTTTTTTTTTTTTTTTCCAGAGAGGGGTAAGGGAATACACATTAGAGTAAGCTCTAGTAGAAAACAGTATACTCTATGCATTAAACATGATGACAGTAATTGTCTGAAGAATAAACTGTGGATGCTAATATATTTCGAGGTCCAGAGCAATACTATAATGAAAGCCTATGGAGCAGATTTATGAAGACAGGCAAATTAAGACAGGCCTGAAAATGCTGAGGTATTGTTAGTGATAATGTCAGGTCATTTTGGAGAATATTCAGAACTGCACACATAACTCATAGCAATTGTCTCATTACAGTAATTACTACAACAGTTTACTAAGATGTGTAAATTAGTGAAGGTTTTGTCCAGTATTCTAAGTTAACTGTGCTGGTTTTACAAAAAAATTAACAAAGAACGGTACTGTTTTGAAAGGGACTGAAGGACTAATAAAACTGACTTAATGCAGCTCTCCCAATTTTGTTTCTGATGTAGAAATTCACATCCATTTACCTACAAATGCACCAGCACAGCGTATTCATACCCCTTTAAATTTTTCTGATTTCACAATGTTCCAATCATAAATTTCTGCGTATTTTATTTGGGTTTTATGTAATGAAGAAACTCAAAATTGCAAATATGTGGAGGTTGCATAACAAATATTCACTTCAATTCAATTAAAAAACACTTTATTAATCCTGGAGAGAAACTAAATGTTGCAGTAACTCATGGGCAGCTTTTCAATAGGATCTATTTATAGCAGTCTGTCCTGCACCGGATCTTTAGAAGTCTCTTACTGAAGACACTCTGTTTTTGTTTAACAATCTTCTGAAGAGGATGCTCACTGTTGTCCATAATCTTATTCACTTTATGAAAATTCTTTTCTATTAAATCATCTCTGGAGGTTCTATAGGAGTTACTAGAACAGAGCCGGCTATATCAATCTATTTTTTAAGTCATTTGCTCTGATGCTGTTACTCCAGCAGATTATGACAGATGAGATTACACTCTCCACAACAGACCTATAGATATGCAGAATCGTGCTGCAAACTCAGAAGGACCTAAGCTTCCTTACAAAGTCCAGTCTGCTTTCTACCTACTTGCAGACAACGTCACAGTTGCATCTCCAGTCGAGTTTGTTGTCCAGGTGAACACCAAGTTATCTTTAATCCTCCACTGCCTCCACTTCCTCTCCCAGTATGATAATTGGGTTCAAATGATTCCGTCTTCAGTAAAATGTGAATTAAATATGGACAGAAAGCTGAGTTCAGGGATCTAATAAACTGCTTTGTGCATGGAAACAGTCCTCTGATCTTGAATGTTCACATTCAGGATTAGTGTTGCACCGATACCGATACCAGTATCGGACGGGGCCCCGATACTGCCCTAAAATGGTGGTATCGGTATTGGCGAGTACCAACAAATAGGGCACCGATACCATTTTGAGAGCCATAAGTTTATTCAACTATTGTCACCCACTCCTGGTAGGCAATAAAAAGTTCAACTGGATTCACTTTGTATCAGATTTTTTCCTGCTTCACAAAGGTAGGTAGCAGCTTGACAAAGCCATGATGGCAATTATTTTACATTATTATGGTATCGGTATCGGCCGATACTGCACAGCCAGGTATCGGGTATCGGGGCCAAAAAATGGCATCGGCGCAACACTATTCAGGATAATAGGTAGAGTAGCAGCTAGCTCATTAGCAGCTAGTCAATTTGACATATTGAAGTATGAAGAGTTAGCAGTGTGATACTGCTAACTCTGGTAGTTACGCTAGGGTTATTGGAATCCAGTGGGCCAGAATCCTATTAACTCAAAACGCTGACCCAGCAGTGCTTGCTTTGGAGACCTATGTTTGAGTAAGTTGTATCCATAACCAAACAAGAGGCTAAGATTATGAAATGGTAAAAATAGTAAATGGTCTAAAGACTTCAAAAGGCTTTGTATTCAGACATTCAATCATTCATTCAAACATTTACACTCTGATGGTGGTAAGGTAATCTGTAGCCACAGCCTCCTTTGGGCAGACTAACAAAAGCAAGATTGCCATACAATCAGCAGGTGAAGCGGTGACACCAAGTACCGTTTGAACTAGTAGGGCATTTCAACAGCAAAAGCCCCTTTCAGCCCTAAAAGGGCAGCACTAGTATAGTTTTAAGACTGATACTAAACTAAAAAAAAACAAAAACACAAAAGAACTAAACAAGATTATGAGAAACAGATTGCACAGTAACATTAAAGTAACACCCTAAGGCACTGTTTACACAGTTAATCTGCAAAACAAACATTCTATTTTTGGTGAGTTACACTCTAAGAAAAATGTTAGCGCTGCATCTCTTTAAAAAAATATCAGCTGTAAATATTAAACGGTAAATATGATGGCGCCAGGTTAAAAGTTGCTATGAAATCTGAAGTGCTACATTTTCCAAACCTACACATGTACTTGATAGTCAAATATGTGTAAATCTAATAAATGTGCACAAACAAATACATTGTTATTTTGCTTAGTGTATGACAGGCCCACAAACCTGGTTAACCTAATGAGCTTATAGCGTGAGATTCCTGCAATGATATACACACACACAATCTGCTGGTTAATCATCTGTGTAAAGTACCATATCTGTCTTCCCACTTCCCCCATTATTGCAGACGCTGGCTTGATTAGGCCCTTAATCTCCTGAGATTGAGACATTAGAGCATGGGAGTGATGCACTCGCATGCATTGGCACAGTGTCACACTGAACCAGGGGAAGACTCATCTGCCACAGGAGTGCCAGAACACACTGGCTTGGTAAGATAAAGCAGTTCCTGTCATGTGTTGCTTGTCACAGTGATATCCTCCTTCTGTTCTCTGTCACTTTCATCACTCTGCAGTAGTATAGGCCTCAAAGTGCACATGTGTTTCACTCAATTCCTGCTCACATAAGGTTCATTAAGAAGAATCCTGTTTGAGCACTATAACTGGGCAGAAGATCAATCAGTGAATGGGTGTCTGTACTTTCCATCCTTCTCATGAGCTTAACTAGTACATATCTTGGCTGCTTTGATATGTTTGATTAATTCCCTAAACAGGGACATGGAATTGTATTTATATGTGCCCACCTTTGGCTAGTTTGCACTTTACCTTTCTTAAGGAACTCTACCTTAATACAGCAGTAGCTTTGCACAGAGGGTGTACCGACTGGGAGGAGCAGGTGCATTGAACCAGGACACAAAGATGTCTTGAGTTCTGGCCCATTTCCTCCAAGGACAATAACCCCCATCTTGTTTAACAACTCACCCGGCAGGGACTATTACATTAATTTTAATTGGCTCCCCTTTTAATTGCCCAAGTGGAAGGTTTTTTTTTTTTTCTTCTTCTTCTCCATTTTACTCTTAAAGTTGAGCCTGCCAAAAATCAGTTTAAGGGAAGCAAGTTGAGTTTTTTTCTGAAATGGTTTAAAAACAAGTGAAGCTCGTGTCTCAGGTGGAGCTGGAAAAGCAGCATTTCGACAGAATAAAACCAACACATGTTACAGTTGGAGACAATTACCCTCCTGTTATTGGTGCCTTGCTGCCAATAGCCGACACAATGTCCTGAACAGCTGGTAGGGATTTTGAAATTTAGATTGAGATGGGACAGTAACTTGGTTAATGATAGGGAACGTGCTAGTTTTGGGTTGTTTTAAGCAAGGAGACAGAGAGAAAGCATGTTTACAAGAATTAAGTGGCTGAGGGAGGAGAGACCAGAGGATGTGGGGGGAGGAAGGGTACAAGAGGGACAGTAAAGTGCAGCAAAGCATACGGGTAAATGAAAAAAATCTCAACTTCTTCTTAATGTATCCCTTAAAAAGAATTTGTCAAACAAACAACGTTTGCACAAATTAATAGTATAAGGCTATCATTATAGTATAAGGGTATTAATAGTAATAGGGGGTTTTCATTAAAGCTGTGATGACATAGACTTAGACAGATTTTAATTGTCATTTTGTTTACACAAGTGTAAAACTAAAAGACATTTCGTTTGGAACGGCTCTCTGGACAATTTCATCTTTTTTTTTAAAGTGCAGCGTTGAAGAATATTAAAAATGACTGTAAATTTACAGTTTTAACAGTTCTTTTTTTATTTATACAATGATAAAATATACTAAATGTAATAAAATACAATACAATAACCCATTTTACAAAACATTCATCAGTCTAATGGCAGTGGGGAAGAAGTTGTGGAATCTGCTGGACCTGCATCCAATGCTTCGAAGTCTCTTCCCTGAAGGCAGCAGGGAGAACAGTCCATGGTGGGGGTGTGAGGGGTCATTTATGAAATGCTTCTGGTGCTTGTGCAGTAATGTTTATTTCCATATCTAAATCTCTCTGAATGTTTTTTTTTTCAACACTGTCTGATAAAAAAAAATAAATAAATAATTTATTAATTTGCTCCTTTCACTTTTCAGATACATTAATTTCTATTTAGTTTTTGTAGACTGTGTACCTTAGTAGAATAACAATCGAAACTGTACACTATGCCTTGCAAACGTTTCCTTTTGTTTGTTGGAATATTGTCACTTTATAACCATAATCTCTGTTTTAATTGTGATTTTTTACTATAGGTGGAATCAAAGCAGTGAATTGGTGTAAAAAGAAGGTTTATGTAGTGTATCAGTAATCATTATTCTGCAGCATCTTAACAGCATCTAAACAGCTGTAGATCCTTTCAACATCCTATCAACCTTCTTCCCTGTCCCAGCCAAAGAAGAGCATGCCCACAGTGTGATTCTGCACCCACCATGTGTTCGGTCATAAGGAATAAAGTTAGTTCTCAAAGTAGTTTGCTTCATAATTATCTGATTCTCTGTGCCAATCTATCACATGTGACCCTAATATAATGTATTAACAGAAGTTTAAGGATTTAGTTTTTTTCATGTAAGGAATTGGAGGTGCAGGAAAGCATGTCCTATCCTTCACCTGTGGATCCTTAGAAGCATTAAGGTTAGACAAAGCGAGAGTGGGATGAGGACAATTGAGATCACAGGGAATCGAGAACGCTCGCATCCGAGTGCGGGGAATCCCCCCTGCCTTTTACGACAATGGGATAGGAAGGAAAGAGTGTGCTGGCCGCAAGGTGGTAACAGGAGACAGGACAGAGCTACGTGTGGGATATTTTTTTCAAAATAGGGATAAAAAATAAGAAGAGAACAAGAACATTGGATATTTTCCTAAAAATTTATTTTTGCATCTTTTAAACAAGTTTTTGTGAAGCTTGAAAAAATTAGATCTCACATGCAAAAAGGAGATATAATACGGTACTTAAAATAACATCAATCTTAAAATGCTTAAATTACTTTTTTGGAAAACAAATGTATTTAGCAGGACACTGCATATTTATAACATTCCAAATGTAACATGCCAAAATAGGCCACTGGCTATTTTCATCCATAGTCCTGTTGGCCAGTTGCACAGCTGTAACCTATAAGTATAGATTCTCATAAACAATGCATCAAACAACAATAGAGAGAATATAGTAAGAGTTCTAGTCCATTGCAGTATAGGAGAAGCAGCAGCAAGAAAGCAATACGATGTAAGTCAACTTCATTATGTAAAGCAGCATAATTATTTTTAAAGTACAAGTAGCAAAGGGTTTAGTGAAAGCATAATTTTATTAATATAAGTATCTTGCATAAGTTAAAACATTTGAGAGATGTTACAAACAACAAATGTAGTTGCTGTCAGAACAGAAATTACAGTTACTGAAAATGTTGCATTAATTTGAAAAACAGGATAGCAGCAGCAGGAGTTCAGTGTTGGCAGGTTTGCTAACGTTGATAAGTGCTAAATATTCAATATGAGTTGATGTATCTGACTGTGGTTGGAATAGCTGTCACTACTCGTTCCAGCCGGAAGCATGATCCGTACCATTGGCTCGTTGGCGGATGCACAACCAGATATTCATCCAGGTTGCCATAACTCATATAATCATGTTACTAAAAGTATTTATTTATATCCTTAAATCACTAAAGAATGCGAATACAAATATTTAAACATTTTTAATGACTTTTCTGATTCAATTTGATGCTTTTTACATTTTCTGCATTAGACAGCTTGTCTGACTTCATCATCGGACATGCTCAGAGTAGTCTGGCAAAATATGATTAAACTATATTTACTTTTTTTTTTGTTATTTTTTCTTTAGATTATGCACTATATACAATATGGTTAGCATGAAAGGAAAACATAAAACTCAAAAAGACTAGATTTATGTTTAAATCCAAAGCTGAAAAAGTTAGCTCCCGGTAGTAGGATAGGATCCCATTTCCGGCACAGACAGGAGAAACGATTTTAATGCTTTTATTTTCCCAGGAAATACATTATTAACCTTTAACACATTATAGTTTATTACGCTTACTATCATTTTAGGGGGAAAAAAAACGTAATTTAGGTTTTTTTTTACAAATTAGAATAGAGGGCGGTCCGGATGTATATCTGGTTGCCCATGTGCAGTTAAGCTGATGGTACGGATCGGGCGTTCCATTCCAAAAAAGCTGTAAAAAAAAATCTGACTGACTGACTAAAACACCTTAAACACCCTTTCTTCTTTTTTCAAAGACTCTTTTTATTGGACATTTTTACTTCATACATTTCAACACATTAATAATTAGAAAATAATATTTGGTCAGGAACAACTTCAATGCAAAAGAGGAGTGTAAAATCAGTGCATTTTAAACGCCTTTTCAGGGCGGGTTGATATTGTCACTTCTGGAAAAGCAGTGATTTTGTGTGTTGATGTTATCAGACAGTCAAAATTACTTAGAGTGGGACCATCCATTGCAGTTATATTGTACATCTGACAGGCATTTTTACACTTCATAAGATTATCCCAATTCAGAAGTCTGTATTTTATTCAAAGTGGATATAAAACCATTCCTTTATTTGCTGTGTATTACTTTGGATTTGTTTTTGTATAAAGACTAATGGTTTCAAAATGGGGGGAGTTAGTTTGAGAACAGTTTGTTCAACAATAAGTTAATTTGGGGAAAATCACTGAGTACATGTGGGTTCTGTGGCAAAATGAAGAACAATGCTCTTTTTTTTCTTTTATTGCGTTTCCTTTTTAAAGACTAAACCAAGAATAAAAAGTTTTCAAGAACAAATTTTCAGCAATCAGCTCATCCTTATCTTGATTTCCTGAGCTCTTTCTTGACTGACTGTAATGTGACTCACTGCACAGAGATGGCGTCAACAGCACATTCTGGCCTTGGGGACAAACAGCCTATGCTTCCAAAGGCAACAGAGCACCATCTGTATGTTTATATAAATGAAAGAAAACCACGATTTACAAACATGTTAAATTCAACACAGTTTTCAAGGCTCTGTTCTTGGAATGCCAGCTCCAAAAGAAGTTAAAATGCAAAAGTTCAGGAAACAGATTTTACTCTGTAACCTTTGGCTTTCAAAAGAGAAAGCAAAAGGAAATAAAGGAAGGAGGGGGCCCCAGATAGAGTTCTTATCTGAATTGTCTTGGCCCTGACCTACATGTCCTACGACTTCAGATAATAAATCAAAACAGCATCATGACCAATGACCTGACAGCTTCTTAACCTCTGCTCATAAAAAGCAGGGCATTCAGATAAAATGAGCACATTAGTTGAAACTTTGGCAGGTATGAGGCCTATTTTTAAAGCGATTACTGAAAACCGTATCACAAAAGTTGCAACTTTATAAAAAATAGGATTTCAGTGGATGCGCAGTCTCGCCTAACCTTTGCATATTTGTGTGCCTGTATTTCGGACCTTTAAAGGATGAGGCCATCAAAGGCTTCCCTGCAGCTGGATCCTGTCTAACTTTGCAGTAGAATTCTCTCTTTTGACCTTTGGCACATAGAGTTACTAATGAGGTATTTCATAATACAAGCACAATTCAGATAACTGGTTTTTATAAGGCAGTTTTTTCTTAAAACATCTCCAAATGAATGTTGTAAGGAATAATTTCTCTAGTCTAGGAAGTTGAAAGGCGATAGATGCATGGTTTCTCTGAGTTGCAGAATAGGATGATAATGGAAGACCCATAGATCTCATTCTGTAAAACTCTCCAGAATGGAGTCATTGGGGAGCTTGGAACCTGGATGCCAGAATAGACCTGGCTAGTAGGCAATCTGACTGTACATTGTGTCAGGACATATTTATGAGTGAGTTCATTTTTTGAAGTTATGCATTATTTCTGGCTGATCTCGAGGTTTGCAGCCTGAAATTGCTGAGCTTATCCAACAGATCTCCATGCTGGGTAGCTGCTCTGAGGTCTTGCAGTTTCCTCTGCAGTGATTTAAGCATCCTTTGGACCATAATTAAAACAAAAATCTCTCTATGGCAGGAGAAACGTGACAGTAATATCTCAGAACAGTTTAACAGAAATAGTATTCTCCCCTATTTCTGCATTTTTATTGGTTGCTCTATGAATGGGCTTAACATTTAGAAAGGCATGTTATTGAGACTTAATAACTTTGATAGCAACATCTTATGTTTATCAGTTTTGGTATCTTAGTGTTTGGTGTTTCATATATTTACATAGTTGTTTATATATGTTATCATTATTATTTAAAATTATGGGGAAAAATACTGATTTGTGGCCAAAGATGTTAACCTTTTGATGAAACTTCAATCATAATTCTGAGTGCATTCATTCTTTATGCAAAGGTTCCAATGGATGGGAAAGCAGAGTGGGAGCTCTGTGGAATGGCTGGGCAGCACTTTCTGCAAGACACCCTATACCATTGGGAGCATTTATTTTATAGAGCGTAGTGAATCTGCTCAGTTTGACTTGCATCATACCAGGAAGGCGTCATCATGCTTTGTGTACTTGTGGGCTTTAAATAGAACAATTACCCAGTAAAGTGCTTATTGATAAGGTAAAACATTTATTTTTTTCAGTTCAAAATTTTTCTATAATCAATGTTTACATTTATTGTGGCTGTTGATAAACTATAGGAAAGGAAATCTGCACATGTAATCTTTTACTCGTAAAACGTATGTATTTTAGAAAAGGGCAAAGCTTTGGGACGTTATGATAGCCCCTAAAACCTGCATCCCTGTGCATCCCGGTGTGCTCATGTACACCACCTGACAGCAGTTACCTGCAGTGGTGGAAAGTACATTGACTTGATTGCTGTACTTAAAGCTACAGTGTGTAATTTTCAGCGACATCTAACGTCCAGACTGCAGACCGCAGCAACATGAACATCTCCCCCCCACCGCTTCTCCCCCCCAACAGTACGGCGAGCGTTACGGGACAAAATGTCTTCCACGACGTCCGCATCACCTACCTTCTCAAGTGATGAGGTTTGTTTACATAGATAATTTTACGGATAGTATTTCATTAGTCTGTGTAGGGTATAGATTTCATGTAGACTTAAGATAATAAATATTCCCGTTATTTTTTCTACATTGTTGTGACGTTTTGGTGAGCTGCTTTGCATGGTGATATAAAAAGACAAAGTAATTGTAGTCATTAGTTTAACAGCGAGATTGTGTTCGCTGGAAGAATATATATTCCCCGTTTACAGAGTCCAAGTCTTGTTTGTGGCACGGGGGTTACAAGGCGAGGAAGAGGGAGAGGAAGAGGGCGAGAAAGAGGGAGAGAAAACGGGGAAGAGAGGCCGGGGTGGGCGTGCAGCCAGGGCCAGGCGAGGGAGAGGTGCCAGCGGGGTGACTAGAGCAGAGGAGGAAAGGCTTGAAGATCTCCAAAGGAGCCGGAGAGAAGTAACCGAGGTATATATCCAGAAAATTATTTGACAGAAAATTACTGAATCATTACCTGTGAAACGTCAGGGACGTTGCTGAATAAGTATACTGGAGAGTAACAGCATCATCACGTAGCATGTTATTGTAATAGGCGATCGCGCAATCGCTAGTTTGTTGGCTCTGCGCTGCCGTAGCGCAAAGATGTCTGCCTCCATGGCTGCGAGACCCGCTCCTATGTAATTATAAATAACGAATTCTAAGGCAACGCAAATATTAAGGTTAAGAGGCTGAGCTCGTAGATGATGATAAATAACATAGTTATGTATAGTATATTACATTTCTGACTGTATATCCCTGTAATTATTACACACTGTAGCTTTAAGTGTTTTTATCAGTATCTTTACTTGAATCATTTATTGGGGGGGCGTTATATCTTTCACTCCACTACTACTGAGGAGTACTTCGTCCACCACTGGTTACCTGGAAATGTTAATTAATGAGAAACGTTTCCATATTCTCTGTAAATCCTCTAAACATCAGCGTCAACTCTCTGTCCCTCATCGCAGCTCCAATTTTTTGTCCTTTAAAGAGCAAGGAGCGGACTTGGTTTTTTAGTGCAGGGGTTGTGTGCAACTGACTTGACACAAACGGGAGCAGAAGATGGGAAATCTGGGTGTAATGCAGCTGGTGGAACTTTAAGATCAGAATGTAAGATCATTTTTACAGACCAATATAAGCAGTAGATAAAGAAACTCGGGCTCAATGTATGTTTGATACCTGCTTAAAGGTTATTTTATTATAAAAAGTACTTTTAATCCGAACAACAGATATTCTAATGTCCTAAATATGACTGTTATAGATATTATTACCGCTGTCATTGTACTCATGTGTGTCACTTTTCAGTTGGGTATGAAAATATGAAACTTTATGTAAAATATCTAATATTTTGTCGCCAATTAAGCCAAGGTGCCCCGGATTTATGTAGACAAGGCATGGATGACTCAGCGAAGCAGTACTGTATGTGGCATTCATATGTTACAGTTATGGCCCAACGACGTTAAAGAATCTCATGCCATGCTATGCTGCACTGAAGATTCACTCCAGCTTGATCAATGCTTTACAACACTGACATGGTGGGAATTTAGAATGTGTTTTTAAGATTAAACCTTTAATCAAAGATGGTCTGGACATTAAGTTTACGGAAAGAAAGTGGATAACGTCTCACAAAATGCACTTTACATTTAAAGACTCCTTCTTTGCCTTATAGTGCAAAACTTCCCATTATTTGATTACCTTTGTTTTTATTCCCACTGTAAACTGAAGATTATTTGTATGATATGTCACAGATAAATATTCATTCACATAATCCTTTAGGAGTTTGTTTTACAAAAATATAATTGTTTGTTTAAAGGTCAAGGAACAGGAATTGCCATGGTAAAATTCTGTTTATAGAACTCTATGAAACAGAGCTGGATATAGCCTGCAGACAAACACTCTATGCTGGAGTCCCAGGACAAAACAGTAACTACTGACCCCCGTGAAGCTGTTTGTTGTTAAAGACAGAGATTTACACAAAATTGGTAAAGCCCTGCTGTAACTCAAACTCTGAGGTGTTGATGAGAAAGCAGGAGACAGAAGATTCTGACAGCAAGCAAGACCAAGATGTGTGGCAATAACGCACGCAAACATGGAGGCAGATACCATGACTTACAGCCTGCTTCTTTTCCTTCCCTGCACTGTAGGAATGCAGTTGTTATGAAGACCTTTAATATTTTCTTCTTTGTCCCCTCTCTCATGGACTCACTGCAGCCCAGTAACTCACACTGATGTCAAAACAAACACACTGATAAACAGCCAAAAGCAAACACACTCACACACAC
>NW_015150641.1:880042-882184 GCF_000732505.1 Cyprinodon variegatus | reverse complement strand
CCCCCTCCCCTCGCCTTCAAAAACGGCGTCCCCCAGCATCGCCACCAATATTTCTCATGAGCTCTCGGCCACCAGCCCTTCATGAATTTTTATTAAACAAAACTCTAAGCAGATTGATTTCACACTGGCTGCTTTATTGCATTTTTATTTAATTCTTTCCCTCATTCAGACGCTCACTTGCTCCTCCTTGCCCTTACTCCCATTTCACTGCTCAGTTCTTTCACTTTTTTTCTTCTTGATAGTTTTCCTGCTTCCTCGTTGGACTTCCTGCCTGTTATCTCCGCTCCTGTGTACCATCTCCTCTGCTCTTTCCTCTTCTGTGTTCTTCCTCTTACACTGTCTATTTCCATTAAATTTTTCAGTTTGGATTTCTGCTTCTAATCTTGTTTTCAGAAAACTTTTAATGGGTTAATGAACTATGTGTGATGCTTAATGAATATGTATCAGTGGGTTCTCTGCTTATCTTCCTTTTAAGGTTTTATTAAATGTAATGAATAGTTTGCATCAAAGCCTCAGTCAGAATGTATTGCTCTATTTGTATATTTATGATGAAACATACCATACCTACAATGATGCAAGGTCAGAAAGAAAAACTTGACTGAGACATTACTGTTCTGAAAACAGCCTGAACACGGCAGTGTCATTCCTTAAATGTTCAGTAGATGCATGAAAACATTTTCAGCAAAAAACATAAATTCTTCAGTAGACATATTTACGTCTAGAGCAGGGGTAACCAATTAAAAATCAGCGGGGTTCGAATAAAGAAAATCATCATCCAGTAAAGATCATTTTTAATTATAATCTGTTACTTTAAACAGAACTTACCACTGAAATAAAATGAGGTGTTTATGCATCCATGTTATACACTGACTTCTTAGATACAAATATATAGAAAAAAAGAAACTGTTTCCATTTTAAAATCTTGAGTGTTTTTTTAAGTAGTGAACAACAATCATTCAGTTTGGTATATAGACAATTTCCTGATTCACATATTTTATAAAATACCTGAACTGACTGCTTTCCTTTTTCTTTCGTTTTTTTATGGCTGAATGAGAGAAGTGGGCTTTAGGCTGCCCTGCAAGGCTTTAAACCTGGTTTGAATGGTGACAAAGCCATTCTCCAGCACATATCAATCGTGAGCCTGATCGATATTTATTTTTGATTACGTTCATTGTTGAGAATCCTGCTTCATAGCATTAGGTTCAGGATAACCTGAGCCACTCTAACTATAAGCTTTATGAAAAAATAAAGTTTTAAGCCTAACCATAAATGTAGACCAGGTGTCTGCCTCACAGACTAAAAGTTGTAGTTGGTTCGAAAGGAGAAGAGCCTGATGAGCAAAAGATCTACCTCCCATTCTACTTGTAGGAATTCTAGGAACCACAGGTAAACCTGCAGATTAAGAGCAAAATGCCCTGTTAGGAACATAAGGAACAATCATATTTATGATATTAGATGGAATCTTATATCTAAGCCATTTAAGGCTTTATGTGTGAGAAGGGGGATTTTAAATTCTATTCTGGATTTAACAGGAGGCCAATAAAGAGAAGCCAGGATAGAAGAGATATGATCTCTCTTTTTAATTTTCCTCAGAACTCTGGCTGCTGAATTTTGGATCAGCTGAAGGCTTTATCTACAGTTTGTGGACTTCCTGATAGTAAAGAATTACAATAGTCTCGACTTGAAGTAACAAATGGATGGAGTAGTTTCTCAGCATCACCCCTGGACAGGATATTTCTAATTTTTGCAATATTCCACAGATGGAAGAAGGACATTCTAGAAACCTCTTTGATATTGGATTTAAATGAAAGGGTCCTGATAAAAAATAACAACAAGACGTTTTACTTTATTATCTGAGATCAGTTTAATCCCATCCAAATGAATTGACTGACTAATCAGCTTTTTTTTTCAGAGACTCTGGTCCAAAGACTATAACTTCCTGTTTTGTCTGCATTCAGGATCAGAATGTTGAGAGTCTTCCAATTTTTTATATCTTCAAGACAAGCCTGTAATCTATGTAATGGGTTAGCTTCATCTGGATTTTTAGACAGATATAGCTTAGTATCATCAGCATAACAGTGGAAATTAATCCCATGCTATTAATCCCATAATAACTCTACCGATTGGGATTTTATATATATA
>NW_015150641.1:865687-879412 GCF_000732505.1 Cyprinodon variegatus | reverse complement strand
TATATATATATATGTATATATATATATATATGTATATATATGTATATATATGTATATATATGTATATATATGTATATATGTATATGTATATATATATATATGTATATATATGTATGTAGCTTAGATGAAGACAA
Organism: Cyprinodon variegatus; assembly: GCF_000732505.1. Lineage (NCBI taxonomy): Eukaryota > Metazoa > Chordata > Actinopteri > Cyprinodontiformes > Cyprinodontidae > Cyprinodon > Cyprinodon variegatus. The sequence goes on along the minus strand of NW_015150641.1, from coordinate 879,278 downwards.
TAGTTTTGCTAACTCTGAAAGTTCACTGGATCAAAGTAGTCTAAGCCTGGTTCAGAATCTATGGCTACCTCAGATGTGGCTCACCTTCCAGAGATAAACCAAACATAGAGGAGTGCTAATGATCGTATTTTTAATAAGATCAATCTTATTTATAAAGAATCCCATAAAATCATTACTGCTAAGAACAGGTGGGATGGACGGTTCAACAGAGCTATGGCTCTGGGGGAGTTTGACAACTGTATTAAAAAGATATCTAAGATATTCTTATTCTCCTCTATTAATGAGGAGAAATATGCTGCTCCTGCTTTATGAAGGGTCCTCTTATACAGCAGTCAAGTATTTTTTCAGACTTGGAAGGATTATCTAGAAAGGTGGAGCGTGATTTTCTCTTCAGTTTCCTAGCACTTTGCTTCAGAGTGCGCAGCTCTGTAATAAACCAGGGAGCCAGCTTTTTTAAATTTTTAAAAGTGTTTCTTTTTCAAAGGGACTGTGTTGTCTATGGTAGTACACAGAAAACTAGCAACCCCATCAACAAAATTATCAACCTGTGAAGAGGAATAAACTAAACTTTCGCCCTCTGCAGCACTGCTCAGTGACACAAAGGAGAGAGAAAAGACCAGATTCCTAGAAAGAAGAGCTGCACCATCCAAACTGGGATGGATGCCGTCTCACTGAATCAGACCAGGCTTTCCCCAAAAGCATTGCCAATTATTATTGTGGCCCACGTTTTTTTCAACCTAGACAACCAGCGGTTGAATAACGAGTTGCGGCTAAACATGTAATCACTGGTCAGATCAGGGAGGGGATTTGAACACATTATTCACAATTTTAAGATACACTGCAGTCTGTGGTCACAACACTTCTCAGTAACTGATTCAAGCCAAACAGAAAGAGCCGCAACACATTGGCTACTGTAAGTGTGCGAAGGCCTACACTGCAGACAGGAAGCCTGGGATTTGCAGCTTTTGACTATGCTTGTCAAAATCCGATCTGTACTGGCAGCACGATCTGTACCATCAGCTTATTCATGCATGTCCACCAGAATACATCCGGGTTTCAATTGATTGTGCTTCATGAAAAAAGACCAAAAAAATTTTTTTTTTCTCCCGTATTAAAAAAGCGTACTAAAGTACATTGTGTAAAAGGTTAACAACAGCTTTTCTGAGAGAATAAATGTTTTTGCATCTTCTCTGTTGTATCCTTCATCAGTACCCTCTATGTCTGGAAGTGGGTTCCTACCAAACTTCTGGTAGCTCATTGTTTTCAGCTTTGGATTTGTAAATAATTGAGGTAACTTGTTTATTTATGTTAAAATTTCCCAGCACTCTTATATTAGATGGTGCATGATTTAAAGAAAGACACAAATGAACTAAAACACAGATAACACAGTGTAATCACACTTAGCCAGACTGCTCTGAGCATGTACAGAGATAATATCATGCAAACAATATAATGTAAAGAATGTAAAATGCATCCAGTTCCCTTGAATTTGTAAATAAGTTTATACAACATAGTTTAACATTCTTTGATGATTTAAGGACTGTGCTTACCTTATAGTTCAATGCCAGTGCTGCTGGTACTGCCAACTTACTAAGCCTCAGAGTGGTAAGTTGCAACTCCAAAATAAACACCCGCGACGACATGAGCATCATCCCCATTTTAATTGACCTGTACCCCGGCAAAAGCTGTCCCCTCAAATGTCTCCAACTTGAGCATTTAAAGAATGAAAAAAAGATTGTTGCGTGCATACCGTATAGAAAGCATGTTGCTTGTAAATCAACAGCTGATTACACAGCTTAAAGTTAGTCAGGATTTAAGATTAATCAGTCAGTCATCACTTAAAAATTACAGGTAGAGGTTCAGTATCTCACCTGAGCATTGCTATAAAGAGGTGGTCGCAGGCTAGAGGGGACAATCAACAGAGAGTTTGACATCTACACGTCTCCCCCTAGCAGGACATACCTGAAAAGTCTCCACAGGAGAAGGGAAAGATCCTCCTTGGCTAGATACTTTCATTTCAGTGAATCAGATTCTTTTTTACAAATCAGTCAGAGAGACTAAACTTCTTACCTTATATCCTTAGAGAGCTGGATCCAATGGACTNGCGAAGGCCTACACTGCAGACAGGAAGCCTGGGATTTGCAGCTTTTGACTATGCTTGTCACAATCCAATCTGTACTTGCAGCACGATCTGTACCATCAGCTTATTTATGCATGTTGACCAGAATACATCCGGGTTTCAATTGATTGTGCTTCATGAGAAAAGACCAAAATAATTTTTTTTTCTCCCGAATTAAAAAAGCGTACTAAAGTACATTGTGTAAAAGGTTAACAACAGCTTTTCTGAGAGAATAAATGTTTTTGCATCCTCTCTGTTGTTTCCTTCATCACTACCCAATATGTCTGGAAGTGGGTTCCTGCCGAACTTCTGGTAGCTAATTTTTTCCGGCTTTGGATTTGTAAATAATTGTGGTAACTTGTTTATTTATGTTAGCATTTCCCAGCACTCTTATATTAGATGGTACATGATTTAAAGAAAGGCACAAATGAACTAAAATACAGATAACACAGTGTAATCACACTTAGCCAGACTGCTCTGAGCATGTACAGAGATAATATCATGCAAACAATATAATGTAAAGAATGTAAAATGCATCCAGTTCCCTTGAATTTGTAAATAAGTTTATACAACATAGTTTAACATTCTTTGATGATTTAAGGACTGTGCTTACCTTATAGTTCAATGCCAGTGCTGCTGGTACTGCCAACTTACTAAGCCTCAGAGTGGTAAGTTGCAACTCCAAAATAAACACCCGCGACGACATGAGCATCATCCCCATTTTAATTGACCTGTACCCCGGCAAAAGCTGTCCCCTCAAATGTCTCCAACTTGAGCATTTAAAGAATGAAAAAAAGATTGTTGCGTGCATACCGTATAGAAAGCATGTTGCTTGTAAATCAACAGCTGATTACACAGCTTAAAGTTAGTCAGGATTTAAGATTAATCAGTCAGTCATCACTTAAAAATTACAGGTAGAGGTTCAGTATCTCACCTGAGCATTGCTATAAAGAGGTGGTCGCAGGCTAGAGGGGACAATCAACAGAGAGTTTGACATCTACACGTCTCCCCCTAGCAGGACATACCTGAAAAGTCTCCACAGGAGAAGGGAAAGATCCTCCTTGGCTAGATACTTTCATTTCAGTGAATCAGATTCTTTTTTACAAATCATTCAGAGAGACTGAACTTCTTACCTTATATCCTTAGAGAGCTGGATCCAATGGACTTCCCATGGTCTAACCGTACCAGACTGTCAGGATCAGAATCAAAGCACCATCAAAAAGAGCAGGATATAAGCTCTCTGGGTCAGAACGGAGAAGATACATTTCCTTATGTCAGTTAAAATGTTTCCTTGAATAAATGATTTATGGAGTATAAATCCTACAGAAAATGTCTTGTGTCAGTGAGGCCATTTAGATGACTGATGCAGAATGGTGGGAAGGTCAGAATGCCTGTGCCAACATCATCTGGTGCTGTGGAGTGCGAGGGTATGGTAGTAAGCAGTGTTTGTTCCCAATTCAACCGGAAGTGATGAGGCAGTAGAAGGCTCCTGCTGGGCGTAATGAGGCTCCCCACAGTTTCTCCACGCTGCCTCACCCCATCTTAGTTGGCCTCTCCACCCAGCAGGCCTGTGTTTGCACAGCACCATGCTCTGCTGCTAACACATACACAGACACTCCAACACAGACATACTGTAAGTGATCTTCAGTTACAACTTTCTTAGATGGTGTTTATTTTTTAATTCTCATATCTACCCTTGGTCTCACGTACTCTACAGGCATCTGCTACATTCTTTTGTTCATTGTACTGCAGTAAGCAGTATTCTGCTTACTTCTTAACACTCAATCCCTCAGTGAACCCCTCCTTTTCCTCCTCTCTCTGCTCAGCTGGAGCTCTGTCTAATTGGGCTGTTGTCAACAGTACATTAGCCTGGATTAGCGACAAAATGACTTCAGGCTGTTGGTGCTGACCTCTTCAAACATAGGTCAAATACAGTGCATTGCTAAAGTATTAATTCACTTTTACCTTTCTAACAGTCTGAGATATTACAAACGCAAACCTCAATGTGTTTTGATGGGATTTTAAATGATCACGAACAAGGCAGGCCATAAATCCAAAGTGGAAGAGAAAAGATGTGTGGGTTTTAAATAAAGAAATCTGTAAGGTGTGGTTAAAATTTTTATGTATCCCTCAATAATCACATGTTGCTTGAATAAAGGTAAAATCTGTATGTTACTACGAGGTTCCCAAATCTGACGACTTGGATTTTACCAGCTTTACTCCTGTTTAAAGCAATTATTAAAACCTGAAACAAATTGGGACTGACTTTAATTGAATGCCCTTATAGTTTGCTGTAGAATACAGAGTTTTGTTCTGTTTTAAACAAATCCTCTGTCTCAAATTCTTTACTGTTTCTAACAGAATGGACCAGGATTGTCTGTAGTTCATTTTCCAGTTAGCTTTAAGATCCTTCCTTTTTTTAAAGAAACCATCCAAACATGAGTAGGATTGTTCTGTCTTGACCAATAGTTAATAGTTGCCTCCTACTAGACATGGTATTACACATTTAGGCTAAAAAGTTACATTTCTGGGTAATTTGATCACACCACCTTTTTCTACATGTGTTCTACATTTCCATTAAATTAAAAAAAGTTAAACACAGACTGAGAGAAACTGAGAGCAGGAATTTTTTTTTTTAGCTCAAACTTTCTGTCATTTTTTTCCTTAATTTTAAGGTGCACAACTATCAGTTGTCATGCCAATACATTGCAAGAACAGACCTCTGCAGGTTTTCCAGGTCCTCCAGGATTACCATGGGTCTCTTTTTACTTCTGTGATTAATTTTCTCCTAGCCTGATTGTTACGTTCAGAAACAGTATAACCATAGTAGGATGCTTAGGTATATGGGGTGTTGTTTCATAACCTGACCCCCCTAAAATCCTTTCCAGAACTTAAGCCTTGACCTGTCAACTGTGTTCCTCAGTCTTCATAATATTGTTGGTTCTCTAATGTTCTCTAATAAACCTCTGAGACCTTCAAGAGCAGCTGTATTAAAACATGAAACTAAACTACACAAAGTTGGACACTCTTTACTTTTTAGAAACCTTTAATAGAAGTTGGCTGCATTGGATGTATCAAGTATCCAATTCAAGGGACTTGATTCAAATACATGAAAAACTTTAGGTTTTTGTCTTGATAAAAAAACAAAAAACAAAATATATATATATTTTTTTCAATTTTCAGTAATATACTAGTCTTCATTAGTCTGTGAAATAAATCACAATACAACCCCTTTAAACAATGTGGATTTAACAAGTTGAAAATTCTGAATACATTAAAGACCTTAGGGAAAATATCAGGAAAAAAAACCAGACTGCAGATATTGTAATATACTTGTGTTTTAAAAATGTGGATCGCTGTTTAGCTCCCTAAAAAACTTTAATTATTTGCCTTTGTTATTATTCAGAACTGAAAGGTAAAAGAATAACTCTTCTGTGAAGGTTTGATGGTAAAAGTCCCAGATCACAGACATAAAGCTGGTTGCAGTTCAAAGGTTGATTTAGAAGGCTGTGCCAGCAAGGTGCTATGTTTAAAGACCCTGTGGAGTGGCAGGTTATCTGTGTGTGCAACACTCCACCCTTCCCCCTTTAACACCTTCAGACGTGTGTTTGGTCTGTTGCTGCGTTGAGATCCACTGTGGTAGAGCCAAGTCGAGGATTTGCTGTTAGGCGTACTGTAACTGCAGTGTTGAAATGATAATAGATCATATGAGACAGCCCTGAGGTCGCTGTCTGTCAGGCGGACGTCAGGCTCTCTGTTTTGTCTCTTTCTCTGTTGCTGTTTGCCTTGAACTATAACAGCAGGATGGCCATGACATACATGCAGAGAACTGCTTGTTTTAGCAGCAGGTTAAAGTTGAGAACTGTTGGCACAAAATCAGGCATACTTTTAATGGAAATGTCTATGTTTAGGCCATTTGGACCTAGATATTTTCTCAATTTTTGCCATCGTCTGTCAGCCTTGCTTTTTTTAGCTCCAAAGTCACCATCCCATTTTGTTCTGCCATCTAAAGCAGAGCCCCTTTTATTACCACCCCGAGGCAGGCAGAGCTAAGCTTCGGTAACTGAACCCTAGTGTGAGGGGTAGGTATGTAAATGAGTCCTCGGCCACAAAACCAAACAATAACTCCTGTGCTCCATCTTATTCTCCTGAAAACCCCAACAGGGGAGAGGAGACATAGGGCTGTATTGTTCTTCTTGCCCAGTTTTTGGAGAAATTAATTAATTATGAATGAGCAAGTGAGTTAAGAAAAGGGGAATTTGGATTCTATTGCTGTTAACATAATTACTCCATTCTCTCTCTCTTTTTTTTTTTTTTTAACCAAGGAACCGGGGCCATTTCTCCCACCTTTCAAATAGAGCTTTATCGCCTTCAATTTGGAGAAGAAAAGCTGATAAAAGCTTTTATAATGCTTTAATTTGGCATCGATTTGCATGATTCTCCTTCAGTAATTATCAACTCCTCCCCACTCCCCCCTCACGGATGACTGAAACAGTAGATTCTGATAAGACAGTAAGAGAAGGCGTGTGTGGCTGTAAGGACGGGTGTATATTCTACTCTCTATCACCCATTTTTCTATTTCCATATCTCATCCTTCTGTCTTTTTCATTGGGAGAGGCGAGGAGCGAATGATGGCTGCGGTCGTTGGGGGGAGAGCGAACAGAAAAATCCTAAATCAAAGCACTCAATTATAGGGCTGCAGTAATTATGGGAGCCCTTGAATTGAAGTGCTCTCCGAGGAGAGATGGATAGATATATGGATGATGCATGAGGGGTGGGACAGATAGGTAAATAAATGAATATGCCACACAGAAATACAATGTAGCCTCCAGACTTAGGATGACATAAATACAAGTATTAATCGATATGTCGCAAACCATCCTAGTGCAATTAAAAGGGTATTGAGTGGAGTGGGCCACATTTAGGCTTGATAGTGGGCTTTGGAAGACTGCAGTGTGTCAAACCTCTGACCTATGGGAGGGTAAATGCCCCCTTGGCCCTCACTACCCACTGGCCAGTGTATGCTGAAATGCTGGGGGTCAGTCTATAAAGGGATTTAAGTCTCTTTGGGGCCCTTTGCTGGTCAATAACACTGAGTGACCTCTATCAGGTAACACTGTGATTCCGCACCATTGCTGATATTACTCTACAACGCTCTGAAGAATGATAAAAAAAAATACATTTTACTTCTTTTATGGATCTTTTCCAGAGGCACTTTTATTTTGAAGATAAATATTGCTTTGGTCTCTTTCTTCTTGCTCTATTTAAAGTACCTTGAACGGTGCATGCTTTGTGACCAACAATAAGTAGTGCATAACTTTAAAGTTGGAGAAGATAAAGGATGGATTTAAGAATGTTCAATAAAAATAAATCTATCAACTTTGTTGGTATGGTAAGAAAATTATAGTGTTTTACAATATTATACTCTGTTTGATAAAGAAGATCAGAAACACCAAGGTTCATACCAGACAGGTTTAAGGATACAGCTGTGGAAAGGTTGATATCTCATAATTTCTACTGTAGTTAAACCTTATTTAGTTTTCATGTCCTTGGTTTTGAACATCTCAGAGAACACCGACCAAACAATCTCTTCAGTTAATACAGTCTAGTCCTTCAGTATATGGTTGTATTACTAACTATTAGGCCTGCCCAATAGAACATTATAATAGAATAGAATAGAATAGAATAGAATAGAATAGAATAGAATAGAATAGAATAGAAAATTCATTTATGTCCCACAATGGGGAAATTCTGGTGTTAAAAGCGACAAAAAGATTATAGAAAAAATGGTCACAAAAATATGGACCTTAGAAAAATGTATAAGAATAACATAGCAGTGAAGAGTTAAAAAATAAACAATAAAATACTGCACTGGGCCTAATCACATTAATTAGTGATAAGGCCCAAACTCATGGTAACAAATGGTATCTCAACATAAAAATGATAATTTCATTTTACAAATCTGGCATTTGGGACATCTGAAAAATAGAAGTAGTTTTAAGAATTCCCATTCAAATATTGTGATAATGTGCATGAGGGTCACTGAAAACATGAAAAATAGATTTGGTCAGCATCAGTGCATAAAAAATGACCAGACATTCTAAAACCTTAACAAGGTCCAACTTAGTGGTGGTAGCATCATGGTTTGTTTTTTTTTTTTTTTTCTTTTAACAGGGATGGAAAAGATGAAAAAACTTGACTCAAAAGTGGGGTGGGGCTCAATTTAGGAAAACCCTGGAATAGGCTGGAATAATTATTCTGAACTCCTTAAAACCTTTCCTAAAAAAGCAACGTGGAAACCATATTAAAGCACTGTAAACGTTGTTGAATGATTAATTTTCTCCAACCTTTATTAAGCATCTATTTTTAAAGCTCCATTTCCCTTAATATAATGAACAACTTGGTGTTTTGCTGCATGTCTGTCAGGTGTCTACATGTGTAGAGATATGTGCCAGCTTGCGACTGACTGGCTTGAATATCCATCCTCATATTAGCACATCCAGGAAGCTTGTCATAGGCCCACTGCTGTGCCAGAGCTCATTTGATTTGAGGTGAAATTTGTCACAGATGTTCCCCTTCCCTAACCATGCCTGGCTGCTAGAGACAGCAAACAAAAGACTTGTGTCGGAAAAGGCATTAGCCCAAGATCTAAAAAAAGATAGCCTAACATCTAAGAGCATGATCCTCATAGCGCTTATAGGCGGGTAAAGCTTGGTAAAGGAACCAGATGATGAAATCATCTTCATCAAATGAAAGATTTTTGTGATCTAGAAAGAAAGCCTTAAATTCAGGATTAAAATAAGAATCAGGTTTTTAAAGGTAGAAAAATTGAATGTTTTTTTGTTTAACCTTGATATGTAAAGTTTTGATCCATCTCATTTGTTTTGTCTGAGTTAAAGTAAGTGGTAAATGGTTAAATGGATGGGACACTAGTGTACCCAAAGCGCAATATTACTAGCTATGGCAGTGATTAATGTTCTGCAGTTTGGGCTGGCTGTGTCAGAGGGAGTGATGCTTTCCGATGAGCTCCACGTCAGTCTGCTGATTTACTGGCTTCTATTTTCACTGGTGTAAAGTCGATCTGCATAGAAGGTCAGTAACCCCCACTTGCACATTAGCGTCTTTCAATTCCCATCCGTCAGGGTAGGCCATCCCCATGGTGGCTGTGACTGGAGTTCATGGGTGAGACTGTTGTGTTACAATTTTGCTTTCTTGTTTATGTCACCTCCAGGTGCTTCAGTATTGGTCAGCAGTCACACAGTTGTTTAAAGAGAAATCTTCTTTACTGGTCATATATTGAACTTAGAATAACTCTGGGAATTGTGGGGACTTTTTGGTACGTATGAGTGAGAAAAAGGTTAATAGATTATTTTCTCAATTGTTGTTTTTACAATTGGATAGTGTTTTAACCCTCATGACAACTGTGTAATCTCACACTGGAAATTGGATCTGAGATGTGGATACTAATGAAAGCCTTTCCCTTCTGGGGTTGTATTTGCTAATAGATTCAGGGCCATGTTGGATTGCTCCATATATTAAGTGTTCATAAAGTCATTGCTGGAGTCATGCTTCTTTCACAAGAAGCAAAACATTTTAAGCTGGACAGCTGGAATCTCTGGTTATTAAGTTCAGTCCAATCTGAGATGAATGAGAGGACACCAGCAGGATGATTTTCCACAGCGTGCGGAGGAGGCCGCCCAGAGAGTTCGAGGAGTGAAGCCAAAGGTGCTTCAGAGCAGACCGACGAGCAGAAGCCAGCTGACTAGTAATAGTAGAAGTATCCAGAAGGAGAATCCAAACCCAGTCATTGAATAATCTGGCACTGGTGGCTGGGACCAAGCAGTTTAAATAGGAAATCAAACAGGTGGATCTAATCAGGTCCTTGTCCAAAACAGACCTGGGAGGAACCAAGGAACTCTCCTCAGGTCTGTAACCTTCCCAGTCCACCAAATACTGGATCCCCCTGCCTCTCCTCCTGGACATCAGGAGGAGAACTGTGCTCTCTGACTTTAATATCTAGACTCCTGGACTATCTCACTTGCAGCAAGTGCATGTAGTTATGGGTAGAATAATTGTGGCAAGTTAATATTGTTTTGAATTTGTAAAATTTGGGGAGCAAAGTTTTTAAATCCACATGATTAAATTGTTACACCAAAATGAAAGCTGCCTCTAGATTATCATTTATGTAGATGCTGATAAAACTCTAAAACTTCTCCAAGTGTAACTTTGCATTAGCAGTTGATAGCACTGTAGGCTGCTACACCTTTCATGCGGTTAACACTAATCCTTCAGCCTTACAGATCAGATGGGGACAGATGGAGCCAGAGGGTGAGAGAGAACAGAATTAGTGGTTCAGAATCACAAAGGAAATGCTGAAACACTCTCACCACTGGTTAGGGATTGAACTAGCCTGAAGACATGGGCTCAAAAGTAATCTCCATCTGGAAAAAGATACATGAACCTTGGAAATAACTAAAACTAACAAAACTGACAGGACACCAACAAAAGGCAAACAGGAAACAAACAATGACCTGGCCATGATAGCTGGAACTGAGCCCAATATAAGGGAAACCAGCAGGTAGATGAGATGAGTGATAATTAGGAGCTGGACAGAGTTAAGCAGGTGAAAGGTATGGATGATTAAGGTGAGCTATCAGGGCAGATCATGAAAAAGAAAAGATACTTTATTTGTATACTATGGAAGAAATTTGTCTCAGAAGAGAGTACAATGCTGCAGTAATACAGAGATAAACTGTACTCTGAACAGAGTTTATAGCAATGAATGCAAACATCTTCATAATCATCATCATCTGACCCTCCTTTTTCTGTTTTCAGTCAAAATGTTCTTTTCCCACTGAAGCTCAGCCTGTCGCGCAAAGGATTTTTGGCAACTGCATACTGTAGTTCCATTGGGGCAGATGGGAACATCAGGAGGTTATTATGCTAAATGAACTATGAATAGGAAGCATCCTGCTTCCTTTTTCTCGACTCCTTCCTTTCCTTTCAGCACTATTCGAAAATCACTTGCCATGGTGACTGCTGATATACTCCCACTTTGACTTAAGTGTCTTTAACGATTTGCAGTATTAGGAATTAGCCTAAGTAAACATAAAAATGTGATTCCTGCCCAGAGGACATTTGGAGGGCAGACAGAAAAGGTAGGTTAGGTCCAACATGAGTTGATGGATGACCTTCTCTAGTGGGCTGGAGAACTTATGTTTCTCTGTAATGTTGTGTAAATGAGTTTTCATGAAACTGTTTATACACTTGTCACACACACCAACAGATCAACTAGTCTCCCTATCTTTGTGGAGCCTTTCCATTGACTTCATTAATTTCTACAGCCTAACAGTGATGCTTACCCTAACCCTAAACATTATGGGTTCATACCTAACCCTAACCCCAACCTAAACTAAATTCACACCTTAGTCCTAAACGTGACCCCTGACCCCAAAACAGCAATTCTCTGTGTGGGCTCCAGACATTGGGCCCCACAAGGAGCAGCCTGTCCCCACAACTGAAAATGGGACCCATAATGTATTAAAAAAAGAGCATACACACAACTCTCCCCTTGGTCATGGTGATATGTGTGTAAACCCCTGCTGTTATTGGGAAATTTTGCTGATTTTTTTCCCCCCTACTCTTTTAGTCTCAGAAGAAACAAAACACTGTAGAATATTTCTTCTTCTTTCCTAAATATAATGTATTTCTCCACTCTCTCTTTGTCTTATTGTACTAAAGTGACCGGGCTCTTAGCTTTGTTTTTCTCTAATCTTTTCAAAAACATTTATATTCAAGTCTGCTAATGTGTGTGTCACACATCATAATTTTCCCCCAAAGATCCACAAAACTCACCAACGAACTGAAATTATTTAATTTTACACTCTTTTCTTCACTTTCTTTTTTCCCCAGGTATTAAACACTGATTTTACATCTTTTAGGGTTTTCTTTTGCTTTTCTTATTCCCTCCCCCAAACTTCTTTCTTTCATTCTTTGCCTGGAGGTTAGCACTAAACGTGCATCATTCAGCGAAAAACAAAAGAAGTGAATTGATTGGGTTATCAGCCGCTGCTCTGGTGGACCCTTTGATCAGAACTGAAAAGCTGTGCTACTTGTCAGAATTCTGCTTCAGCAGCTCTTTCCGAGTTTTACAATTACTACACACCATGGTCACAACCAAAGTTTCCTCCTCTCCTCTTTCCCCACAGTCTTAGGGTTATAGCCTTCGGCATGGAGCATTATTACAGCTCATTCAGCTTTCTCCCTCCTGTGCATTTAACAGAGTAGATTTTGTTATGGAGATGGGCTGCTGTGCTAAAATGGCTACAGAGGCATTGATGCTGTGGTTCCCCATGCAGGATTCACAGAGTGCATTATAGTGGAAATTCCTGCCCTGCTTTGATACTGCCGACAGCACAAAAAAATCCCTTCGATGAGCTAACCTTGAACTAAGGCTGAGGAAGTGGTGAATTTTGCCAGTTCATTAATAACTATACAGTGCAAGGCAAGGCCAGCAGGTCAGCACGGAGCAGATCTGTTTGCTTCATTTTACTTTTCTCAGGTTCTCTCTAAACCTGCAAGGTCAACAGCAACAATAGAAGGGGAACATCGGCTCTACCCTGACCTGATGCGAGGCAGGAGTTCACGCAGCAGATTAATGCTCACTGTATTACAGTAATTTCACAATTGAGGAAAACACTTGAGGAGAACAATGAACAAGAGCGGAAACTGACTGAAAAAAATAAACACCAGGGGTTCAGGCACACACATACATGTTAAAAAGAAGCAACCTCGCACTAAAACAATAGGTTACGTTTTTTTTTTTTTCTTGCAAAAACCCAGAGGGCTCAGGCTCCTAAACAGTCAGTGTGCTTTCTTAGTAATTGGCTGGCTGGTACTTAAGGCCAACAGCTTTTAATAAGCAATAGAGGCAGGAGCCAACCTGACAATAACAGCTGCCCTACATCAATTATTGGATACATATCCATCACTCCTTGACTTATATGTGACCCCAGGCACCTGCCAGCTAAGGTATTGACTGGCTGGCTCTCCCCAGTGCAAATGACAAGTTCCATTTGCAATCACATTTATTAAACAGCTGTTAAAATGAGTAAGGGTCTGGGCCAGTGAAAGTCCCACTACCAGTTTCAGTGCTCATTAAGCTTAAATCCTCCTGAAAATAAGTGCATTTCTCAAGTGTATAGGTATAAAGACAGATGGCATAAAATAACTGGTTATTTATCAGTCCTCCTTTCTACTCAATACTTACTGCTGACTTGTCACTGAAAAGATTCAAGCCCATTTGCTTTTGTTTTCTTCCTGCTCTTTGTCAGTTCAACCCTTGATCAGTTAGAAAACTCTGTTCATATCTGCCTGTTACCATTTAATCCTCAGAACCAGAGCCCTTCTAAGACTCAAGGACAACTCAGACATATCGTTTTTTTATAATTATTCAACTTTATAATATATATA